>NW_010318828.1:0-6765 GCF_000700745.2 Antrostomus carolinensis | reverse complement strand
TCTCCCCGGAGCCTTCTCTTCTCCAGGCTGAACAGCCCCAACTCTCTCAGCCTGTCCTCACAGCAGAGCTGCTCCAGCCCTCGCATCATCCTCGTGGCCTCCTCTGGACTTGTTCTAGCTGCTCCATGTGTTTCTTGTGATGGGGGCTGCAGAACTGGACTCAGTATTCCAGGTGGGGCTTTACGAGAGCAGAGCAGAGGGGCAGAATCCCCTCCCTCCACCTGCTGCCCACGCTGCTCTGGGTGCAGCCCAGGATACAGATATTGGCCTCTGGGCTGCCAGTGCACGTTGACTGCTCGTGTAGTTGTGATATCCTCAGCTACGGCACTTTTTAACCGACCAGCAAAATAACAAAACTTTTTCAAGTATTTTGCTAAAGTTCTAAATTGAGTTTTCAGGCTGTTGGATTTGGATATGCTGAGGTAGTTGGAAACTCATAATTATTGGGATGTGGTCAATAGGATTCTTCAGCTCTTCTGAGAAATCTCATTTGTTTTAGTATTTGCGTATTTCAGTATCAGGTATCTCAAGAATACACCTGCCAGAGCTGGCTCTGCTCTATCTTTTCCTGGTTTATGATTAAAAAAATTGATTTAGTAGTTTAGTGGGAGAGACCCGGGTAATCTCTACATCTAGTCTTGGTTTAAAAAAAAAAAGTGAGGGAAAAAGCAAGTAAGTGAAGATAAAGTGTGTCAGTGGGCAGAAGGCTGGGCAGCGAGGAGAAAGGAAGTGCTCACACACCAGAAAAGTGATGAGGTAGGTGATTCAATTAGTGAAATCACCTAAATCTTGGGGGCATACAAGAAAGCTGGGGAGGGACTTTTCATAAGGGCAGTTAATGACAAAACAAGGGGAAATGGGTTTAAGCTGAAAGAGGGGAGGTTTAGATGAGATATTAAGAAGAAATTCTTCACTGTGAGGGTGGTCAGACACTGGCCCAGGTTGCCCAGAGAAGCTGTGGCTGCTCCTCCCTGGAAGTGTTCTTGGCCAGGCTGGATGAGGCTTTGAGCAACCTGGTCTAGTGGAAGGTGTCCCTGCTGCTGGCAGGGGGGTTGGAACTGGATGATCTTTAAGGTCCCTTCCAATCCAAACCATTCTATGAAAGGACAGTGGGAGAGCTCCCTTAAAAGAGCTGAAATGTGTATGTATTAGTGCAAGTGAAGGAGTTCAAACTACAGGTGCAGGACATGAAACCTGATATTAGGAATAACGATGTTAATAATGAGTTAGAGCTCCTGACTAGAGCACAGGCTCCAAAGAGTCAGTGCTGCTCGGGAAAGATGGAAATAAATGTATGAACAGGGAGGCTGCGCTTACGGGCCATGATTTACCAGGCTGTGCTAATTCCAGAGGAGAATATGAAATAGAGGTGTCCCTCATGACTGCAAATATTGTATAAAAAGGAGTGGAGAAATGAGGGATGGGACAACGTGACTTTGCAGAACACTGGTAAAAGATTTTTCTTCTCGCCGTCTGCAGGAGCATTAACGATCTGCCATAATTCCTGAAATACTGTTGGAGAAAGCAGGAGGATTTATTAGCTGATTCTCTCTAAATCAGATTGAGGGATAAACAGAATCTGGGCTTAACTGCTGTTTCTGATCTCAAAAGAGCAAATCAGGATTAAATTGGGAAATGAGATAAAATGATCTGAGAAACTTGGGCCCAACAAACCTCAATCCACCAAACCTCCGGCACCTAAGTGGGACAATGGTTGCCTTACAGTCCTTAACGAGGTATAGGATCACAGAATGCTTTGGATTAGAAGGGACCTTAAAGCTCATCCAATTCCAACCCCCCTGCCAGCAGCAGGGACACCTTCCACTAGGTCAGCTCACTCAAAGACCCATCCAACCTGACCTTGAACACTTCCAGGGATGGGGCATCTACAACTTCTCTGGGCAACCTGGTCCAGCGTCTCACTACCCTCATCTTAAAAAAGTGATTCAATGTGCCTAAGATCCACTCTCTAAGGGTACGTGGTTCCTTCCAGGGACCCCAGAAGGTGCCTAGGATAACTAAACACCTAAGTTAGGTACTCTAATAAGGTGCCCAAAATTAGGTTAAATAAACCCAAGTTTTGAGGACCTGAACATGGAGAAAGCTTGAAAATTCTTACTGTCAGTGTTGTGTGAGTTGTTTCAAATTTTAGAATCACAGAATCATAGTGGATGGAAAAGACCTTTAAGATCATTGAGTCCAACCATAAACCCAACACTGCCAATTCCACCTCTAAACCATGTCCCTGAGCACCTCATCTACCCATCTTTTAAATCCCACCAGGGAAGGTGACTCCCCCACTGCCCTGGGCAGCCTGTTCAAATGCTTGACAGCCCTTTCCATGAAGAAGTCTTTCCCCAGATCCAACCTAAACCTCCCTTGGTGCAACATGAGGCCATTTCCTCTTGTCCTCTCACTTGGTCCTTGGTTGAACAGACCCACCCCCACCTCTCTCCACCCTCCTCCAAGGGACTTGGACAGAGACACAAGGTCTCCCCTCAGCCTCCTTTTCTCCAGGCTCAACAACCCCAGTTCCCTCAGCCACAAGGGAACTCAGCACACTTGTGCTCCAGACCCTTCCCCAGCTCCGTTGTCCTTCTCTGGACACTCTCCAGCAGCTCAACGTGTTTATTCCATATACAAGGAGGGAAAACGCTGTGTTGAAAGGCTCTGGACTTGGAGGAAAAAACCTCAAAGAGGATATTAGGAATAAACAGGGAGTGATTAAGAGTACTCCTCACCAAAGCAAGCTTTATCCTAGGGGTGAGAAGGCTTAGGATGCAATTAGGAGTGTGAAATTCAAGCTGCGATGAAAGAAAGGAACCCCAACTCCTTCCTCCCAAAGAGGGGGTAATGCCAAGCCCCCAGTTTCAAGCAAAAGGAGAAGATTTTAGTCAACCTTTCTCCTTTGACCCAAAGGTGGCTGATGTGGCTGCTGCTGAGGGTGCTGTTTATTGACATCCCAACCAACGAGCAGACAGTGCAGTTCCTGCAAGTGTCGCAGTCACAGATGCAGGACTGGTGTCTTGACTCACATCTTATGCAATCCTTCTCCTCACCAGGAAACGAGAACGAACCGATTAAATCTGCCCACACAGCATCTCTAATGCCTGAGATGAAAGTGGTAAGAAATTAGGATAGATGTATGGAGGAGCCCTTCCCCAGCTTTCAGGCAAATCAGGGGAAAGTTCCTTTGAAAAAAAAAATGTACAGCTAATTATGGGTTTTCCAGCTGCGATAATGTTTGGAGGTCTGAGTGTTTCTTTAATTAAATCAGAGGTTTACGACCCAACGCTTACATTTCTGGTAGGAGTCTGTAGGGAGTAACCTTTGAATTGGTAAATCAGCTGCCTGAATAAACCACTTGTCAAGCTCAAACGTTCTGTTCTTTGCGTCGTGTGCGAAGATTAAACAAGAAAATAAAGAAGTGAATTTAGTGGGGATGAAAAATGACAAACTGGTGATGCTGGGAACTGGAGTCTTTTTTTCTTTTACCCACAGGTTCAGGATAGCTCCTGCAGTACAATTTCTGTTTGTGCCATCCCATCAGACACTGGAACAGTTTGCCCAAGGAAGTTGTGGATGCCCCCTCCCTGGAAGTGTTGAAGGCCAGGCTGGATGAGGCTTTGAGCAACCTGGTCTAGTGGAAGGTGTCCCTGCTGGTGGCAGGGGGGTTGGAACTAGATGATCTTTAAGGTCCTTTCCAACCCAAACCATTCTGTGATTCATTCTATGATTCTATCAGTGTCCTTCTGCTCTGACAGCGGAACCATTTTCACCCCATCACCCATTCAGACCTTGCTTCCTGTGCTGCACGGGGCTGCCAGAAATATACTCATCACTGCTAATTGTCCTGGTGGCTTTTAGACACTTTGGACCTGGTTGTGCCAGGACTATCTAGTTCTTCAGACTGATCTTCCTGATAAAATTTGTATTAGCATCAAGGGCTCTGAGGTTGTGCCTGTGGAAGCCAGGACATCTGTTTTATGCTTGAAATGTTGAGGAGTTGTTGTGGTTTAACCCTGGCCGGCGACTAAACACCATGAAGCCACTCACTCACCATCCCCGGCCTGGATGATGAATTAAAAGGGTAAAAGTGAAAAAAAAACGGATGGGTTGAGAGAAAAACAATTTAATAATGGAAATAAAATAAAAATTAAAATAATAATGGTCATAAAAATTATAATAACAGTAATCATAGAATCATAGAATGTTTTGGGTTGGAAGAGACCTTCAAGCTCATCCAGTTCCAACCCCCCTGCCAGCAGCAGGGACACCTTCCACTAGACCAGGTTGCTCAAAGCCTCATCCAACCTGGCCGCAAACACTTCCAAGGAGGAGCATCCACAGCTTCCTTGGGCAACCTGTTCCAGTGTCTGACCACCCTCACAGTGAAGAACTTCTTCCTAATATCTAATCTAAACCTCCCCTCTTTCAGCTTAAACCCATTTCCCCTTGTTTTGTCATTAACTGCCCTTATGAAAAGTCCTTCCCCAGCTTTCTTGTAGGCCCTTCAGGTACTGGGAGGCCGCTATAAGATCTCCCTGGAGCCTTCTCTTCTCCAGGCTGAACAGCCCCAACTCTCTCAGCCTGTCCTCACAGCAGAGCTGCTCCAGCTCTCACATCATCCTGAATGTACAAATGAATGATGCACAGTTAAATTGCTCACCAACCACCAACCAATGCCCAGCCTGTTCCCAGGTAGTGATCCCAGAGGAGAGAAAATCCCCAAACCCCAGTCCCAGAAGAGAGAGAAAGAGCTTTCTGGCCACCCCTCATTAATATACTGAGCATGTGATATGGAATATTCCACTGGCAAATTTGGGTCCGTTGCTCTTGTTATGCTCTTTCCCAACTTCTTCTTTACCTGCAGACTAGCAGAGCATGAGAATCACACAGAATCCCAGACTGGTGGGGGTTGGAAGGGACCTCGGGAGATCATCCAGTCCAACCCCTCTGCCAAAGCAGGTTCCCTACAGCACACCAGGTTCCACAGGAAGTTGGAAAGTCCTTGATTTCCCAGCAACAACTAAAACCATCAGTATATTATCAATGCTCTTCTCATACCAAATCCCATAGTAAATCCAAAACACAGCGCTGTTCTAGCTACGGAGAAGGAAGTTAGCCCTACCCCAGATGAAACCAGAACAAGAGTCTATTGAAGTTTTCAACCTGCCTTCTTCAATAGCAGACTCTTGAGTTTGTCCACCACACCAGTGCCCTCATGTGTTGACATCCAGGGTATCTGAATTACAGACCAAGGGTGGAGTTCAGCTAACAGATTAAAAAAATATGAGTTTAAGTCTCTACACAGAGGTTTCTACGTGTCAGTTGTGTGTTTATACTTCTCCACGATCAGTGGTAATGCAGGATGGGATCCAGTTGCCTAAAAATAGCATCCAGTTCAGTCTGAGGTGCTTCCACACCTGCCTGGAGCTGGTGGGGGGAAGACTCTTCTGCCATAGCAGCTTTCAGGGATCCCTGATACATTCATCTGCTGAAATGTGGGTATCTGCTCTGGGGTCAGTTGAATCACTCCTACACTTCCCTGGGCTCCACTCCTTACCTACCCACAGACATCTAGTGCCACCTGAGATGTAGGAGAGTGCTCAGAGACATCCGTGCAGAGCTGGTAAATCCGACACCAGCCCTATGGGAGACCTGTGCCCTTATGGAAATGGAGATGTGATACCACTGAACATCTCAAGTAGCACTTGATGCAGTGGAATGGATCCTTGGATTTAATTAAAGGGAGCTTAGACACCTCATTCAGATGCAGGTGTCCACATGTTCACATGCTCCTCTTTCAGGAGCCCCAGTCTTGTACTTGCAAGTCTCAATCAACTTTCACCCTCTTTGAGAGGAGCCCCTCACTCAATACTGTCCAGACACGTTTTCTCTGATGACATTTTCTGAAGTAACCTGCTCTCTTTTCAACATTGACCATAAACCCATAGTTAGTTCTTCCACGATGTCCCAATGACCAGTATTGATTGTCTTCTGTCCTTAGCCATCTCACATCTATCTTGTCTCCACTCTTCAGTCCCTCCTACCTTTGACTCTTCTGCCCTTCTTTCCCACTGCAAGGTCACCCAATCTTAGCTCATCCCTGATACCACTTCTCTGCCACCCTGTTCAGGCTGCAGAGCGTTTGGGGTGGATGGGCAGCATGGCAGGTATCTGAAGTTATATTCCTAATATAACTTTTATTATATAACATATATTATAATATAATATAAGTTGTGGCTGCTCCTCCCTGGAAATGTTTAAGGCCAGGCTGGATGAGACTTTGAGCAACCTGGTCTAGTGGAAGGTGTCCCTGCTGCTGGCAGGGGGGTTGGAACTGGATGAGCTTGAAGGTCCCTTCCAATCCAAACCAGTCTGGGATTCTATGATATTCTAATCTGTAAGGTCCCTTTATAATGTGTAGGGATAAATCATACTCTTTAGGGCATAAATCACCTGGTCTGGTTTAGATCTCTATTTTAGGATGAGATGAGGCATGCTTTCAAAGTTTCTGTTCTTCTGTGTTGACTTTAAAGGGAATCCAGGGTGACTTGCTCAAATGGAGATATCTGTGCTATGAAAGTCTATCTTTGGTCTGATGAATCGCAACAATGAAGAGCAAGAGTGACTTCATCTGTTATATATTCATTCTTTTGAGTGAATTCACTCAATCTCAAGTTCTGCTACCTGGCTAATGCACTGTTAGACTCTTGCACTGTTCACTCCTTGACACTGACAAGTCCCCTATGACTAACCCAT
>NW_010318827.1:7477-9801 GCF_000700745.2 Antrostomus carolinensis | reverse complement strand
CCCCCTGGCAGTCATCTGGGGATTCCTCTTTGCCCTCATCTCCTTCTGCCACATCTGGGCAGTGGTCCCCTGCATCAAGAGCTACCTGATAGAGATCCAGTGCGTCAGCCGAATCTACTCGCTCTGCATCCACACCTTCTGTGACCCGCTCTTTGAGGCACTCTCCAAGATCTGCAGCAACGTCAGGGTTGCTCTCCGGAAGGAGCCCTAGGTGCCTGCAGCCGCCCCAAACAGCCCTCACACAGGGATACCCCTGGCTCCCACAGCGTGTCCTGCCCTCGGGCACATGGACACCCCTGCCCGGGACCCCTGAGAGCTGCCTGTCAGGGACAGAGGCACACTGGGCTGCTCCTCACCCCACCCCAAAGCCATCAGCTTTAGGGGAAGGGAAGCCCATCGAGGCTCAGCCAGCAGCCCAGGATGAGCCCCCTGCTCTCTGGGACCCCCGGCATTGTGCCCCGCTCCTGCGGGAGGGACCACGGCATCTCTTGGGCCACAGCTTCACGGCTGCAGAGCGAGAAGCAAGGGTGCAGAGATGCTGCTGGATAACAGACCAAACCCCACCTGCTTCTCCATCCCTTCGCTCTGGCTTGACACTAAGAGCAATTCCTGCGTATGAATTATTATTTGCTGCAAACAATAGTTGTTGTGGAAGCTTTCTGTATTCAATCACGCTGCGCAGAATTCTGTGGCTAGAATAGTGCAAACAAACTTTTCTTTTTCATGTGTGTTTGCATTTCAGCAAAGCTTTGAAATCCAGATCAATTAGTGCATGAAATGTTGTCTCTGCCTCCTGGGAATATGTGCTGGCCCAGGCCACCGGCGATTGCAAACCCGCTTGTGTCCCTGTGACACTCGCTGTGTAACGACCGGGCATCGTTACGGTCTGTGGTCAGGATCCAGCCCACACGGGTGGGCAGCACCGGGGCTGTGGGGGGAGCAACAAGCGCAAACGGCTTCTGATAACTTCACTTGAGAAATGACAAGCTTGGCTTGAGCTAAAGCTTTGCCTTGTTTCTCAGGGAGAATATTTACAATGCACTTGCTGCGTGGATGCTGGGCAAGTTCTCACCTACAGCAACTGACTCAATGAGCTTCAAGGTCTTTTCCACCCAACATGATTCTATGAGTCTCTGATCTCACACAGCGAGGGCTGTCCCTCTGCTCCATGTCCTGCTTTAGCTGATGGAGTGATGGAGGCTGTGGGGGAGGTAGGACCACACTAACCCCCTGGCTCTGCCCCAAGGGCGGAGACCCTCCATCCCTCTGGCAGGTCCCCTCCCAGAGCATCCCGTGGGGCCAGCCCAGATGTGGGATGGAGGAAGGAGCCCACTCTGGGACAGTGCCCGCTCCTGCTCCAGTGAAAACACAGGGATGAGATTGGAGAAAACTCCAATTTGGAGCTGCTGCCTTCCCTGTGCTGTCAATGGGAGTGCTTAGTCCCTCTGGAGCCGCTCAACTGTGAGGCACTTCAGCCGCTCTGGCCACAAGTGCTTTGCTGAATCAGGCCCAGGAGGGCTCGTTGCTCAGAGGTTTCTCTCTATTCTGTTCATGTGCTTTTTTCTCTCCGCATCCAACAAGGACTCAGAGCCAAAGTTTCTTGTAGTGCCATGCCAGGGACAAGCAAGAGCCAGATTTTCTATTGGTGCTTTTCCAATGGTTTGGGATTGTGGTGTTTCCTTATTCCACAGCAACATGGCACCTATGCTCCAGCAACACCAGGCCTTCAGGTGGATGCAGTTATAAAAAAAAACCCAAGACATTTAGATATTTGGAGGGAAAGTTGTCTCCAAAAAGAGTTTATCATGATCATTTTTTAAAGCTTATTGTGGGAATAAAAAATAATTAAAACCAAGACTGGGATTATATTCTTTTTAATGGCTTTTTGTTCTAGCCGTGCACAGCCTGACCCCAAAAATCCACCAAAATTCTGATGGCCCCACGCAGCAGTCTGTGGGTTCGCCACGCATGGAGCACACACTGCTCAGTCATCACCACCTCTGTTTTGCTGTCAACCCTTTGACAGACCATTCCATATCCTTCGATAAACAAACCTGGAGCTCCTCTGGAGCTCGGCCATGGGTGGCAGCATCACTCGGACGTGGCAGCGTCCCCACGTGTGGGTCACGGCCCCGCCTGCCTCACCCCCTAACTGCAGCCAGAAATTGCAACCAGGGTTCACAAGGCAACACCCCGCTTCTCCCAAACCTTCCTCCCTGCTCTATCTGTCACCCCAGTAAAATCCATCCCGTGTTGTGTTTCCTCCCCAGTAGACGGAGGATGCAACAGGTCCCTGCGCTCCCCATGAAATGGGACCCCCCCCC
>NW_010318827.1:7066-7339 GCF_000700745.2 Antrostomus carolinensis | reverse complement strand
CTGGTGAAATACGCTGAGACTGAACGTGCTGGGTCGTATTCAGCAAACGTGCTGAGAGCTCCCTGGCAGCTACTAGAAAAAAATGAATGGCAGGATATGAAAGGTGAGAAGGTGCCTGGTGATGACAGTGAAAAAATAAAGCACACATTTAAATGCATTTTTCATATTCATTCCCAACACATGAGGCCAAACCCCATCACCCCTGCACTGCACGCAGTCCTTGCTCCTGCTCATCCCTCGGTGCGAGCGAAGGCGGGAGCACCCATCCCACTG
>NW_010318827.1:5590-7008 GCF_000700745.2 Antrostomus carolinensis | reverse complement strand
CCCACCCGCCCCAGGCCATGTCACAGCTGCTTTGTGCCACACAATGAAGTGGTGTGCGGGTCCTAAGCGCTCGGCGCGGTGCTCCACACACAGCAGCATCCTTACCCTGAGTACACCCAGGGCTGGTGGTTAAAGCGCTTTCCCATCGGTCTCCTTCGTTGTCTTAGTCTGGTGCTCCTTCTGCACTTCCCCTCCCGCTTTCCAGCAAGACACCGTCAGAAAACTTTATTTACAGGTTATTTCTTAACAATAAAAAAATCCATGCTGTAAGCATGACCGTGTGTGCTACAGAGCAGGAAAACCGCGTTGGTGTAAAAGACTAAACGTGATCTGTGGTAAAGCCAAAGCGAAAGCCCGGCCTCGGGGACTCGACAGGAGCTTTTCCATTCAGCCCCAAGAGTTCAGCTGCAATCCCACATGCCCGCCTTCGGAGAAGCTTCTGAGCACACGGTTACTGCCGGACTCACTGTGGGCAGAGAGGGGCCGGGTGCCTGACACCCACCCGCCTGCCCAGGGTGCCACCCCCCTGCCCAGGGTGCCACCCACCACCCGGAGCTGCAGCCCCTTGCATCCCGCGGGGACGTAGCACACCCACCTCAGCAGCGCCCGAGATGTCAGGGCAAAAAACCGGTGCGACCTCAAAGCCACCAACAGAGCTTGGCTTTGGTGATGGAGCTTTTGGAACCGGGAGCGCAGCCGTCCTTCCCCAGCTCCTGCTCCCGTTACACACCAGCCGCTGAACATGCTTACAGGCGCACGGACATATTTACACCTTTTTACAGAGAAACCCCTGGCTTGTCCGATCCCAGCTTTTCCCAGGGAAGCGCTGGAGGCAGGACAGCGGCGGAGCGAGGTCCCGGCCAGCGATGCCCTCACGTCATGGATGGCTGCGTGAAGCTCCGCTGGCTCGTGCTCTTGCAGCTGAGGACGAAGGAGGAGGAGTTGCTCTTCTTGCTGACGCTCAGGTCACACGTCGGCCGTGACTTCAGGTAGCGGGTGGAGCAGCAGAGGAAGCGTCGCATCAGGTCATGGAAGAGGTGCCCGGTGTAGAGCATGTAGATCCAGGGGTTGCAGCAGCTGTTGAGGCTGGCCAGGAGCATGGCGATGATGAACGGGGAGGCTGCAAGGCAGAAAGCACAGCAGCGTCAGGGCACGGCGGGGACGGTGGGAACATCCACCCTGGGGAGGTGGGTGCTGGGCACGCGCCATGGTGGGCTCTGCCGAGAGCCCCCAGCTCTGCCAGCACCGCGCTGCCCGCTCCCACGCCCCAGGAACGTCACTGGGGATGCATCAGTGAAGAAGGGAGTGAACAGAAAGGTAGGAAGTGAGTCTGGGTTTCAGCACCTTGGTTTTAGGTTTCTTCCCCCAGAAGAGCCATGTTTCCCCCTCAGCTCCTGCGCTGCTGCCTGCTCGGCGTT
>NW_010318827.1:2965-5210 GCF_000700745.2 Antrostomus carolinensis | reverse complement strand
GGCCGACGGAACGGTGCCCACCAGCCCGGCCCCATCTGTGTCTCTTTGCCCAGCGCTCTCCCAGCCCTGGGGATCAGTGGCATTTCAGGTGTGACGCTCTGCCAGGGATAACGACGGCCATTCCCAGCTCAGTGAGGACACCCGGGAGCCTGGCCATGGCTGCTGGCTCAAGCATGACACTGGGGACGGGAGGTGACAGTGGCAGTGCCAAGTCTCTGGCCGCTGCTCTCTGTTCCCAGAGCACATGGTTCCCAACCATCTGGTGAGAAGGGGACGGGGGCCACGGCACCAGGACAAGGAGGGGCGGCCCTGGCCCCTCCGAAGCGGCTGCAGGCAGGGACTGAGCCTTTGTCCTGCTCCCCACGTTTCCAGCCCATCTTCTCGTCTCCTCGTGCTCTCAGGGGACATGCCAGCCATAAGGACGTGTACTCAGGTTTGGCTCTCTGGTCCCTTTCCACCTCTGCAAAAATCCACTCACATCTTTTAGACTAGAAAAGCAGTGTGAATAATGAATACCAGCTTCCAAATTCACCTTTAACCAACTCATGCATAATTCCTGCTCTGGTGATGTCTGGTCCAGCCGCTTTTAATTTCAAGCATATGCTAAAAGGACTCCATGGGGAATGGCTTCCAAATCCCGGGCGCAAGACCTGAAATACATCACAGCATTTCTAGCCACTTTAAAAAAATCCAGCCACGGCTGACTCAGCTCTTCTCTCTCTGAGGGAAATAAATTGAATTTCCTGGGGTTTACTGCAGGGCAGGTCTGAAGTATGGATGTCTCCCCTCCTCAGTGGGACTGATAGAGATCCCCCAGAGCAAGCTCTGCCCCTCGGGACCTTCCCTCTCCCCAGGCTCAGAACATCACCCGGGCTGGGGACCGGGAGGGACGGGCAGGGGCACCAGGCTGTGCCCAGGGAAGGGCTGTGGGACCTCTGCTGCAAACGCTGCTCCAGACAAAGTGAGGACTCTTCACTAATTCCCACCACAGACAGATACCATCACTCACAGCCCACGTCTCAGGGCATCAGCTCCCAAGATTAAGGGAACAACAGAACAGAGTTACCCTGCTTCACAGCCCCGCTATTATCTTCACAGATGCTTTAAGCCAACTTTGACTCAAAGCTCCAAATGCCACATGCAAAGTAAATTATCTGTAAAGTGAGTGGAGCAGAAACCAATGTTCTGTGAAGGATCCCTGGGGCTGAAGCCAACACCCACATCATAACCTGTAGCTCCAGTCCGCCCTTCCAGAGGCTGTGGGCTCGTGTGGCCAGCAAAGATGGGGACCACGGCTGTGGCCCAGGGACACCTCATCGCCAAGGTGGGTTCATCTGACTTTGCGCTACCACCTGATACCCCCAGGCAGGCAGCAGACTGAGGAGCCTGGCACCACAGCGCTCAGCACACACAGGGACTGCTGCCTGCCCCACGGCAGCCACGGGGAAGGGACCCCAAAGGGGCTGCCTGGCCCCACAGCTGCACAGCGCCGGGGTGTGGGACAGGGTGACGGTGGGCCTGGGGCAGAATGGCAGCAGCGCGGGACCCCAGCCCCATCCTGCCACTCCACCCAGCACTGCTCATGGTGAGGGTGCAGCTTCTGCACCTCACTTGCCTTATTTCAGTTGTTCTGCAAAGTGAGGAAGAGCCGTGTAGGAAGGAGCTGACGTGGACCAGTGACAGCAGGTGGGACCCTCTGGTTATCACCTCATTAACCAGGAAAGGAGGCAGCTCCAGTCTGTTTCTTTCTCAGCCTTATCTCCTACCCCTGACACACACCAAACTGCAGCAGACCTCGCACCCTGTGATGGTGGAAGCATGGCCTGTGGCACGCTGGGCTGGGTGCTGGGTGGGAGGAACATCAGTTTTACCCAGGACAGCCCAAGTACTGCACACCCCTCTGCTCACACCCCACATCTGCCCCTCACCACGCACTGGGATGCAATGCACCAGAAGACTGCCGGGTGCCTGCTCAGCATCCCTCAGGATCAGGTGGGTATAAACGGATTTCCCTTGCCAGGGGACACTCTTTATGACATCCTACATGGAGAAAACAAAACACTGGTGTGGCCTCATGAGTACTGGGGACAGTTTTGGGCACCACAGGATAAAAAAGGATCTAAAGCTCCTGCAGAGTGTCCAGAGGAGGGACACAAAATTGGTGAAGGGCTTAGAGGGGAAGGGTATGAGGAGAGGCTGAAGTCACTTGGGTTGTTCAGCCTGGAGGAGAGGAGACTGAGAGGAG
>NW_010318827.1:0-2594 GCF_000700745.2 Antrostomus carolinensis | reverse complement strand
AAAGAGGAAAAGAGGAAAAGAGGGAAAGGCAAGCTGCCGCAGGGCTGAGCACGCAGAGAGAGCAAGGGAAGGTTTCTGAGTCAGCAGGCAGGGTGTGATCCGTGAACACCCCGGCCATCCCCGCTCCTGCCGCAGGAACCAGCCGAGCGGCAGAGGTTTGTTTGCCGATGAGTCAGGTGGAAGCCCTTGAGACTGCAGGGTTAAAACACAGCAAAAAGGAGAGACTGCTTCATCCCAGGGCACATCTAGAAACTAGAAGTTTTGACCAGCCTAAATCAGGTGGAAAATTAAGAGACGGCTGCCTGGAGCACCTGGGGAGGGTTAAAAAGCCGAGCTTCACTGCTCCACCTGAAATACAAGAGCAGGAAGACACAATAGAGGCAAGTTAGGAGAGCTGGAGCCAGGCTAGCAGCCTCAGTCCCTGGCAGAAGAGATGTGCACAGGCTGCGGGAGACGTCAGGATTTCCACAGAGCAATGTAGAGCTGGAAGAGGGTTAGAGAAGGGAGAAGAGTGCACGATGCAGGCGAGCCGTGCCGTGCCGTGGCAGAGCTGCTGAGGGAGCTGGGACGGGGCGGCAGCTCCTCATAGGTCTGGCATCCCCAGACTCAGCATTGCTGTTGGGCTTGGGTCGCTCTGTCCAAGGAGCTGTCATGCACTTTTTTCCTCCTTTCTCCCACCTCACAAAGCTGTGCAGGGGTTTTTTTAAGCTTCCCCAGCCAGTTCTCCCTGCAGGTGCAGAGGGACCCTCAGACACCTCCACCGGGGGACAGCACAGCTTTAGACAGCTACAAGCATGTGAGACCAAGGAGGATAATACATCTTCCCTGTCTGCAACCCCAGTGAGGACAGGAACAGCCAGCACCAAGTGTAAAAAACGGCAAATCACTGACACCACGTCCTTTAGGAAAAGCCTGTGCTCATAAATCAGCAGCTTTCTGCAGGAACTGTGCTCCAGTCAGAGACAAAATTAACAGCAGCACAGTCCCAGGGTGGATGGAAACAGGAGGAGAGGGAAAAGAGGGAAAAGGAGTAGAAAGCAAAGAAGTCAGCAAGGACAAAACAATACAGCAGAAGGAAAGAAGCCGGGCAGCAGCGCTGCGCAGTTTTCTCCTGCGGCTGGCACGGGGCTGAGCTTCCCCGCAGCCTCGGCACACCCGGCACCCGGCGTGGGCCACCCAACAGCCGGGACCCCAGCACGGCCCCGGGAGCGCTGAGCCCACCCACCTGGGACAGTGAGAACCTCCCGAGCCACCATCCATCCCCACAGCCCGAGCCCCGGGCGTGCCGGGGGCTGCGCTCACCCTCGCCGGGGCCAGGGCAGTCGGGCACGGCCACTGCTGCCTGTCGGTGCTTTCTCCATGTTCAGGACTTTTTCCCGGCCCCCTCCCAGCCCCCTGAGACCTGGCTCGGAGCAGTTTCTGGCTGTCGCTCGCAGTCCCCCACTCTGCTGTCCACGTCCCCGTGGCCGCTGAGCTAAGCATCCATGCAAACACAGGGTACGGGAGGGGAGAGGACCTACCTTCCTGCGGAGCATTGGTGTCCCACACCGACCACATCTGCACAAAGAAAAAGGGAGTCCAGCACACTATGAAAGCCAACACGATGATGAAGGTCATTTTCACTGTCCGGATCTTGGCTTTGGAGATGAGCCTGGTGCTGCTGACCCTGGCAAATGCCATCCCGCTGCGGGAGCTGGAGCTCAGACCCATGTTGGGCCCATGAGCTGTCTTAAGCTTCACGTTCTGCCAGATTTTGAAGCTGATTAAGCCATAGCAGATGCTCAGCATCAACACAGGGATGATGTAGACCATGAGGGTTATCCAGGTAACATAGGCTTTAGGTCCCCAGGGCTGGATGAAATCTGCCCAACAGTCATAAACCCCATTCCCCACATCCCTCAGAGAAAATATGTGGATCTGCGGGATGCTGACCAGCAGGCACAGCAGCCAGGTGAGGAGGACAGAGACCCGGTCCGCTCTCCTGTGCAGAGACCTCAGCGGCTGACAGATGGCCAAGCACCGGTCCAAGGACATCAGCAAGAGCATGTAGGTGGAAGCAAACATCCCCACTACCTGCAAGTACTTGATCAACCGGCAAAGGAAATCTGGCCCATAAAACCTGAAGGTGATGTCCCAGATGAGCTGGGGCAGCACCTGGAAGATGGCCACGACCAGGTCAGCGATGCTCAGGTGCTTCATGAAGAAGTACATGCGGGAGTGCTTCTGGCGGGTGGTGTGGATGGCCAGCAGCACGCACAGGTTGCCGGTCAGGGCGAGGAAGAGGATGAGGCAGAGGACCGTCACCTCCACCTTGGCCATGTCCTCGTTCCTCTTCAGAGGGTCGGTGGTGCCGTTCCTGCCCGAGGTCTGGTTCTCCAGGCGGAGGCTGCCGTTCCCCAGGGAGCTGTTGATGGTCCACGCGCTGCTCCCCGCAAAGTACAACTTCTCCATGGCCGGCTCGGTCCCACATAGGGCTGGCAGCAGAGAGGGGGTGGCAGATCCGCTGTGGACGTGTCCCCGTTGGAGGACCCGTGTCCCCCTCCCCTCCCGGGCGGCTCTGCTCGCTCTCTGCCCTCCTGTCCCCGTCCCTGTCC
>NW_010318826.1:4013-5796 GCF_000700745.2 Antrostomus carolinensis | reverse complement strand
TGTCCCGGGGCCGGCTGCTCCAGCCCGCACTGCTCAAATGCAAGATGCATTTTGATGGGCGCAAGTGCAAGCTGCTGCTCACCTCGGTGCATGAGGACGACAGTGGGATCTACACCTGCAAGCTCAGCACTGCCAAAGGTAAGCTCCCCAGGGGTGTCTCGCTCAGGGCTTGGCCCTAGGAGGGTGCTGGAGGTGGACAGTGTCCCCTGCCCCTGGATTCAGCGCTCTGGTCCCCCAGGATGTAGCTGTGAGTGCTGGAGTTGGAGGCCAAGGGGACGGGGAGAGGTTGCTGTCCCAGGAGCTGGGAAGCTTTCACCAGCTCGGAAACCTGGTGTGCACCAGTCCTCGGGCTCCAGCGCCCTGAGCCCTGCAGCCCTGTCCCATCCCACTCAGCTCCTCCACCAGCCTGCATGCAGCTCCCAGAAACGTGGGGAGATGCATTTGCACCATGGCTGCATTGGCTGAATGCAGCCTTGGAACCCACCTGTCCCTGTCCCCTGGCTCCAGAGCCTCTGGGCACCCAGCTCTGGTACCAACCTGTCTCTGCTGTCCTGGAAGGTGGCAGGGCCACCCACCCTCTCCCACCAAGCCATCACTGGTGGCAGCTGAGGAAGAGCAGCAGGACCTGGCCTCTGTCCCATGGCTCCAACACCCTGCTGTGCCTGTGCATGCTGCACACAGCCTCTGTCCCCCACAGCAGGGCAGGGACAAGGGTCTCCTTCCCATTCCCCAGCCCACCTGGGCAGCCCCTCGGCTATAACCCAGGCTGTAGTGGGAGCAGGGGGCAGTGGCATTCCCAGCAGCCTGCGGCTGGTGCCTGTGCATCCCTCCATGGAGGAGGCTGTATGCCTGCTGGGATTTGATGGCAGCAGCCGTTCTGGGTGCAGGGAGGTGAGGCTGTGCCTGACCATGGTGCCAGTTCTTTCCTGGGGTGGGCGATGACACCACCATTGCAAAGTGGTCCCTGCTGCAAACCCCTTGCTGTGGAGCATCCAGCCCACGCCCATCCCCGTGCTGACCCTGGGTGCTGCATGTGCTGGCTCTGCCTGCTTCAACATCGCCTCCCTGTCCCCAGGGGGTGAGGCCAGCTGTGACCCCCTGCCCTATGGGGAGGACAGGGCATCCTTCCATCCTACCTTGCTGCTGGCACCTGTACTGCTGTGAGGGGAGGGAATAGGGACCCCACTGCCAGCAGAGTCCCAGCCCTGGGCACAGGGACCTTGCACACACTTGTACCACCCTGCCCTGTATAGGGACAGAGTCTGGCACCTGGCAGATCCGGGCTCAGTCCCCACCAGCGTGGGGTACACTCAGCTACAACTGCGTTGGCTGCTGGGGCTGCAGCCGGGGGGGTCACAGGCTCCCTCCTGCCCTTGCACACGCGTGTGCCGTGCGGGGCTCACCCCTGCCCACTCGCCTTGCAGACGAGCTGACCTGCAGCGCCCGGCTGAGGCTGCCCCCGCCTGCCGGTGCGGCCCTCTGTGCAGCCGCTCTTCACCCGCAAGCTGGAGGACGTGGACGTGGTGGAAGGGCGGACGGCGCGTTTTGACTGCATGATCAGTGGGACTCCTGCTCCAGCGGTCACCTGGACCCATTTTGGTAACCCCCAAGCCCAGAGACCTTGTCCAGGGCCCTGCAGGGAGACCTCTCCCATCCCCTTGGGGCTGGACCCAAGGGCTCGTGCCTGGCCGGGGCTGGGAGGGGTGCTGATGCTGATGTTAATGCTGGTGTGTGTCTCTGTGCAGGCCAGCCAGTGCAAGAGGGGGAGAACGTGCGGATTCAG
>NW_010318826.1:3583-3858 GCF_000700745.2 Antrostomus carolinensis | reverse complement strand
TAAGAGTCGGGGGTCTCCGGGATCTGCATCTTCTGTGCTTGCTTTCCCCTGGGATTTGGGGACAATGGGCTTGTGCAAAGCCTGGGGTTGGGTCGGGGCTGGGCTGGGGACATCGTGCTCCCATTGCAAGCGTGTGTGGGCTCTTGCAGCTCCAAGCTGGAGAAGATGCCATCCATCCCAGAGGAGCCAGAGCAGGCGGAGACAGAGGCAGAGTGCTTCACCATGCCCGATTTCCTGAAGCCGCTGCACAACCTGGATGTGGTGGAGTCGCAGGG
>NW_010318826.1:3223-3544 GCF_000700745.2 Antrostomus carolinensis | reverse complement strand
CCTGGTTCCACAATGGCTCCCGCATCGACAGCACTGATGACCGCAAGATGATGCAGTGTAGGGCTCCCCGCTGCCTTCCCTGCCCCCTCGGGGTCCCTCCACCCAGGGCAGGGGATGGGGGGACACCCTGGGAGGAGGCATCATCCACCCAGATCTTCACGTCCCATGAGGCAGGGAGGGGAGCTCTGTGCCACTTGGCTGGTGGGGTCTTACCCGTGTCTCCCTGTTCCCTCCCAGATAAGGATGTACATCGCCTAGTGTTCAGGGCTGTCAGCCACGCACATGCCGGCGTCTATAAAAGCGTCATTGCCAACAAAGTGG
>NW_010318826.1:2198-3175 GCF_000700745.2 Antrostomus carolinensis | reverse complement strand
GTGGTGGCCACTCACTGCCACCCTGCCAGGCTGTGCCCTGGGACTAGGGGTTGGTAGCCCTGTAGTGAGGTCCTAGGGTGATAGGATCACAGAGCAGTTCAGGTTGGAGGGGACCTCAGGAGGTCTCTAATCCAATCTAAAAGCGGGGCCAGCTGTGCTGTCCTCACCTTGTGGGGTCAGGACCCATCCCTGGACCCCCAGGTCCCAAACAGGATTTGCTAGCAGTGCCAGCCCCACAGCAGCTGCCAGGCTGAGCCCCTGCCGGGGACTCAGTGAGGGACATCTGTCCCCTCCAGCCCACGTCCTCCAGGGCGTAAGGCAGATGCCCCGAGGAGCCGTGGCATTGGCCGTCCTCACACCCCTGCCTGCCTCCCTGTGCAGATGTGGTGCCGACCCCCCCAGACGGGCCCCCCACTGTGGCCTCAGTGACCGGCAGAGCCATCACGCTGACCTGGAACAAGCCCAGGTGGCTGGACACCGCCATAGGTGAGGGGTCAGGGATGGGCAGGGGGTGGGCAATGCCATGATGGGGCACACGGGCCAGCCCAATGCTGGGGGCTCTGCACCGACCCTCTCCTCCTGCAGACCCCAACTCGGTGACCTATGTGGTGCAAATGCAAGTGCTGGGCACGACGCAGTGGCCAGTGCTGGTGGCTGGTGTGCGGGACACCACCTACACGGTGCACCGGCTGACCAAAGGTGCCCAGTACCTCTTCCGTGTCATCACTGCCACCCCCAAGACCAACAGCAAGCCCTCCCCACCTGTGGGGCCTGTGCAGCTCCTGGACCGAGGTGAGAGGGTAGGGGTAGGGGATGGGTGGCTGCAGTGGAGGAGTCTCTGTCCCTGTCACGGTGGTAAGCTGGCCAGCGCTGGGTGACATAGGGTCCGGAGGTGGTGATGATGATGTGTGTGGTAGGTCCCTACCTGGAAGAGGCCCCGGTCATCCTGGACAAACCAGATGTGGTGTATGTAGTGG
>NW_010318826.1:1677-2077 GCF_000700745.2 Antrostomus carolinensis | reverse complement strand
ATTGTCTGCCCCACGCCCAGCATCATCCCACAGGGTGCACCAAGAGGGGCTCCTGCACCAGCTCCCCATGGAGCCCAAGGTGGGTGGGGGGTCCTTCCCTGGGGCTGGGCTGGGTATGCACTCAAGGGTGATGTCCAGGGCTGTGCAGAGCTGCAGGGTGGGGGTAGGAGGGCTTTTTCTGTGGGGAATGCTCTCTGTGGGGTGCTAAGGAGGCAGAGCTAGCAATGGGATGCGAGCTGTTTGTGGGGACTGCAGGGTGGGAGCTGGGGCTGGGGCTGTCTGTGGATCAGGAGGCGGCCATGGGGCTGTGGGGCGGGAGCTACTGGTGGGTCAGTGGGTCTGGGGCTGTCTGTGGGGCTGTGATGTGGCAGGTGGGGGGGCTGGCCGGGCGGGGGGGGGG
>NW_010318826.1:0-1649 GCF_000700745.2 Antrostomus carolinensis | reverse complement strand
TGCCAGATGACGACCAGCACTGCCTGCGGCTGCTGCATGTGGGCCGGGGGGCTGTGGGGCCGCTGGCCTGCGAGGTGAGCAACCGCCACGGCACTGCCAGCTGCACCCTCCACCTCCGCCTTGCAGGTAGGTGCCCCCACGCCGGGGGGCTGTGCCCCTCTGCCAGGGGTGGCATTGCCCCATGGGGTTCCAATCCCATGCGCCATGGAGGGGGGCATTGCCCTGCCGGGTGGCACTGCTCCACAGTGTCCTATGCCCATGTGCCATGGGGGCATTGCCCCATAGCATGGCACTGCTTCTCAGTGCTCCATGCTCATATGCCATGGGGATGCTGCTTTACAGGGTGGCAATGCCCCATGGGGCTGAAAACCCATGAACTGTGTGTTGATGCTGCTGTCCAGTGTCCTATACCCATATCTGGCTTAGGCAGAAGTGTCTGATGTGCCCCATGACCATGTGCATGGGGTGGCACCGCCCCATGGTGTCCCTCAGCCTTGTACCATGGATGGCACTGCTGCAGGGTGTCCCATTCTTGTGTGTAATGGGGTGGCACTGTCCCACAGTGCCCTATGGCCAAGAACCATGGGGGACACCTCCACAATGCCCCACAGAGGTGTCATGGGTGGCCCTGCCCTACAGTAACCCACATCCATATGTAATGGGGAGATGCAACCCCCCAGTGCCCCATGCCCGTATGCCATGGGAGCACTGGCCCATGGTGCCCCACACTAATGGGTGACTGCCCCATGGTGCTGCAGGCACATCTCACTGATGGCCTGCCCCATAGCATCCCAGTCCCGTGTGCATTGGGGTGGCACTGCCCTATAGTGCTCCATGCCCCTATACTATGGGTTGGCACTTCCTCGCAATGCCCCACAGTTGTACGCCTCATGTCAGTGGCAGGGGGGTGGCACTGCCCCATGGTGCCCCATGGCCTGTCTCTTGGCAGAGGCACCGCGCTTTGAGTCCATCATGGAGGACATTGATGCCCAGGAAGGGGAGACGCCGCGCTTTGCTGTAGTGGTGGAGGGGAAACCACTGCCAGGCATCATGTGGTACAAGGTGGGCTGGGACCTCCCCCCTCTTCCTGACCTACAACCCCTCCAGACCCACACCCTCTACTGCCTCACCTGGGTGGCTGTGTTGGGGCTTTGGAGTTGTGTTCACCCCCAGTGATGCAGGATGCGCCCCATGCCCCATCCATAGGGAAAGGGTGGTAGGAGCTGGTCAGGGATGGGATGGGACCCTCCCTGATACCACTGCCACCCCCAGGATGGAGAGCTGCTGGAGGAGAGCAGCCACCTGAGCTTCGTGTATGAGGACAATGAGTGCTCGCTGGTGGTGTTGGGTGCTGCCGAGCCTGACAGCGGTGTCTACACCTGCACGGCCAAGAACCTGGCCGGGGAGGTCTCCTGCAAGGCGGAGCTGGTGGTGCGGGCAGGTATGGCCGGCTGGCCCCCTGACCCCAGGGGGCAGAGCCTGGGTGCCCGGCTTGCCCACTGCCAACGTCTTTCTTTTGCTGCCGATGCTGCCATGGAGGAGGAGGCACTGCACAGGGCACGACGTCTGACCGACCACTACGATGTGCACGAGGAGATTGGGAGGTACGAGGCTGCCAGCACAGTAGGCAGTGGGGCACCCCGGCCACC
>NW_010318825.1:0-8299 GCF_000700745.2 Antrostomus carolinensis | reverse complement strand
TGTTAGTTTTATCTGCTATGTATTTGAAGATAAGGTAGATGTATTTGAAAATAAGGTAGTACCATCTTAGGACTACTCTTGTCAGAAAAATCAATTTAAAACAAGGTTGATACTGTATTTGCTGAGAAACTTTCTCAGCATTCTTCTACTTTTTGCACTATTGCTGCTTGGTTTTCTCCCTTTTATTCTCTTCTTATCACAAAAGTATTTGTGAATAACACAACACAACAGATTTGAAAGAGAGGAATGTGCAACACATATGAGATTGCTATGGAAGGAAAATAAGTGGTGTCTTATTGTCAAAGCACTAAGAAAAATCAGCACAAGAAAGTCATGGACCAGCTGGAATGGGTCCACAGGAAGGCCATAAAAATAATCAGAGGGATGGAACACCTCTCCTGTGAGGACAGACTGAGTGAGTTGGGGTTGTTAAACCTGGAGAAGAGAAAGCTCCAAGGAGACCTTATTGTAACCTTTCAATACTTAAGGAGGCCTATAAGAAATATGGGGACAAACTTTTTAGCAGAACCTGTTGTGATAGGACAAGGAGTAATGCCAACAGGATCCTGGCCTGTATCAGAAATAGTGTGACCAGCAGGAGTAGGGAAGTGATTGTGCCCCTGTACTCAGCACTGGTGAGGCTTCACCTCGAGCACTGTGTTCAATTTTGGGTCACTCACTATAAGAGGGACATTGAGTTGCTGGAGTGTGTCCAAAGAAGGGCAACAAAGCTGGTGAAGGGGCTGGAGAACAAGTCTTATGAGGAGTGGCTGAGGGAACTGGGATTGTTTACTCTGGAGATGAGGAGGCTGAGGGAAGACCTTATTGCTCTCTACAGCTACCTGAAAGGAGGGTGTAGTGAGCTGGATGTTGGTCTCTTCTCCCAAATAACAAATGATATGACAACAGGGAACGGCCTTAAGGTTTAGGTTGGATATTAGGAAAAAATTCTTCACTGAAAGAGTTGTCAAGTACTGGAACAGGCTGCCCAGGGAAGTGGTGGAGTCATTATCCATGGAAGTATTTAAAGGACGTGTAGATGTGGTACCTGGGGATGTGCTTTAGTGGTGAACTTGGCAATGCTAGGTTTACGGTTGCACTAAATCATTGTAATGGTCTTTTCCAACCAAACTATTCTATGATTCTATGATAATGGTTTTCAACTAAAAGAGGGCAGTTTTAGACTGGATGTAAGGAAGAAATTCTTTCCTGTAAGGGTGATGATACACTGGAACAGGTTGCCCAGAGAGGTGGTAGAAGCTCTATCCCAGGAAGCATTGAAGGTCAGGCTGGACGGGGCTCTGAGCAACCTGATCCAGTTGAAGATGCCCCTGCTCACTGCAGGGGGGTTGGACTAGATGACCTTTAAAGGCCTCTTCCAATCCAAACCATTCTATGATTCTGTAATTCTATGATTCTGTGATTCTATGAAAAATGAACTACAATACATGAATGTACTGGAATAATTCTTCAAAGCTTTCATGAAAATCATGATATCTGTAAAAATGTTGACTCACATTGTTTCCATTTGTACTCAGTACAAATCAGACACCAGCTGAGCCCTGTGTTATAACTTTCAGACAACCTGGTATAATTCAGAGAAATGTCACTGGTAGGCCTATTTTTTTTTCTTGTCTCTATTTTTCTGACATAATTTTTTCCCCATAAGTTTACCCTGCTGTCACATATCAAAGATAAATTGTCCAATTAATTAATGTTGCAATATGTTCATTGATAGAAGCTGTTTAAAGTATCAAAATAATATGACTGTGCTAAATAATCATTGATTATGTACTCCCTTCTTCCTCTGTATCTTAAGGAGGCATCTTAAAATAATGCCAGTGTGAATGTGCATTCTATAAACTCTACAGCAGTCTGAGATTACTGTGATATAGAGTGTGTCAGATTCAAAGGATGAAAACTGTATTTTTCTACAAAATCAAGGATTGGCATTACCAATTACATGGAGACCACCTAGTTGTATGTACAGGTACGGAAAATATCAGAACACAAAGACAGTCAGACCAAAGTATCCTGTCTCCAACGTTTGCTAAAGGCAGTGCCTATGGAACTGTGCAAGAATAGGGCAAATGCACACACACAATGGTGAGGGGTGATGGTGTCCTAGCACCCATACATTTACAGTGTCCTGGATTTGAGGTGGTTTGTAAGTACTTAGCATCCCTGAAGATGGCTTCTGTTCTACGTACATTGTCCAGTCTCCCACCAAACTCATTTAGCCTTTCTGTATCACTCAAGAATGGAGTCCTGGAAATACTTAGGCAATCCCAATGATTTGGCCAAGGGGTCAGTTATTGTGGAGATACCTAAAAAAACCCATACTGTGAAGTTTAATAACTTTGAA
This sequence comes from Antrostomus carolinensis, assembly GCF_000700745.2. Taxonomy (NCBI): domain Eukaryota; kingdom Metazoa; phylum Chordata; class Aves; order Caprimulgiformes; family Caprimulgidae; genus Antrostomus; species Antrostomus carolinensis. The sequence continues at coordinate 5,934 of NW_010318825.1, read as the reverse complement.
TGAATAACATAGAAAAGCCTGAACTTTTTAGAAAAGTGGGAAAAAAATGTAAAGAAAAATAAAATCACTTGTACAGAGATATGCCTATATTAAATATTGTGCAGCATATATATATTATCTTAACTTTCAGCATCACAAACATTTGAAATAGCTAATTTCAATTAAAAATAAAATCTAAATAAAGCACTGCAAAAGCACAGATGTTTTGTTACTAATTATGAGACATCTAGTGAAAGGGAAGTTCTGCAGAATAAACTATTTTCTTTTTTAAAATGCAATTAAGAATTTACAGCAGCTTGCCCTACATCCCACAGCTGATTACATGGTTTCAGAACACAAACAAAATGACTATAACCAAAAGCCAAACCTAAAGCTTATTGAAGCTGGGGCACTACTCCCTTTGATTTCAATAGGCATTAGAAAAGACTTAGAAGGAGCAACACAGTTCAGAGCATCTATAATTACATATCCCTCTATATCTGCAGTTCAAAAGGAAAGCACATTTTCAGTTTGCCCAGGTCCCTTACAGCAGCTTGTGAAATCTGTCTTAATTTGATCAGTCAACACTAGAACAGGTTGCCCAGGGAGGTTGTGGCTGCCCCCTCCCTGGAAGTGTTTAAGGCCAGGCAGGATGAGGCTTTGAGCAGCCTGGTCTAGAGGAAGGTGTCCCTGCTGATGGCAGGGTGGTTGGAACTAGACTATCTTTAACGTCCCTTCAAACCCATACCATCCTATGATTCTAACATGCTAGTTATCAAGCTTTTAACATTTGTGTGCTATACTCCATTTCTTTAGGGAGTTACAATTTACAGACATAATGTTGCACTACATAACACCATTTCTATGTGAGGGGCCTCACTGTCTTTGCTCAAACACCTAGACAATTATCATAGGGGACTTGTTAAAAATAAACATACTGTAAAATCTGTCATTATTAACAGACTATAAATTAGAACTGAAATAATTTGTATATAAGAATCTGAAAGAAACACGCTAATGTGTGAATATTCACATGCAAACTTGATAGAAAAAATAAGGGCTTTTAAAAGCTTCTTCAGATCAGAGGAGGCATACAGACTGCATCTACTGAGGAGCTTATGACAGTGCAGAATATGGAACTATTTCTTGCTGGCAGTATGTCTCTGATAGCATATACCACCTTTGTTCTCTCATCTCCAGGAGTCTCCTGCTGCTACCTAGGTGGACTTTAAGACTGTGTCCCTCTAAATCTAAAATAGCTTTATACTTCATGACTTAAGAGAATGCTTCCTTCTCCATGCCATATTACCATAGCTACCATTTGCAGAAACCTTTGCATTTCTTTCCCACTTCATAAAGAGAGCTGCTGGCAGGATGTGCTACAGAAAGGGAACACATTGCACCAACAATAAGGAAACTTTTGTGTCACTGAGTCCGCTCCTCTGCTATTAGAGGCCCGTAACTCCTTTATTTAATGAAGTATTTTGCCTCCCTCACTATCTATCTGAATCATTGGCCGTCCAAACGTACTGCAGTTGCCTTGACACTGTCAGATGGGTAAGGCAGCTGAAGATGCCTTGTAAGCCTGTGCTACAGGACTTGAAAGCTTTTAAGTCTCAAGACTAATGATTACCCTGACCTGCAGTAAGATGGAAGCACTGCTACTTTAGCAAGGCAAACCTTGTTAAGACTTCATGGTACCTCATCTGATGTTAAAGGTATTTACATGTGTGTGTCTGTGCACAAACTCCATAGCTACACAGCAATAAGTATATCACACAGCACTGAGTGAATGCGATGCCACAGGACAACCCCAAGCTGCTGTGCTATTCTACAGCTTTTCCTCAGCTCCTTCCTCCTAGCTCAGTGTTGACATGGTGAAGAGAAACAAAGACACAGAAGTTACTTGTGGGAACTGACAAGCATGCCTGAACCAAGAGAAACGTTCCCTTCTCTCACATAAGTCTGTACCTCATGTGGGTATATTCACAGAATGACAGGATCATAGAGTATCTCAAGTTGGAAGGGACCCATAAGGATCATCGAGTCAAAATCGCTACTCCTTGCAGGACTACTTAAAACTAAATAATGAGTAAGAGCATTGTCCAGACACTCCTTATTCACTGTTTCCACTGGATTGGTATTTATTACAGCAACATTGGAGCTGCTGTAGCACAGAACTAGCTTTATTAATACAAATATAGCCCTGTAAGCCTTCACAATGGAAGGATGGAATTTATTGTGCATATGCTTTACAAATTCCACAGAAGCACCAACTAGAAAGATTCAGAGAAAGTTTGCTCTATATATACATAGTTTGAGATATATATGGCCTATGGAGATAGATATAGATATATGTGCTTTATATCCATTTAAACAAACTGGAAATGCCCCTAGGAAGTTTAATTTTTTAATACAAGCATTCATGTCAATCATGTTTCACTGATTCATGCTAGTTAGTATTACGGACAAGTGCAAGGACTGCAGAACAACTTAACTGTTTCAAACATTTCAGTATCTAACGAATAGTATTTTCAAGATTCTGTATACTCACATAAAAGACTGAATTTTCTATCTTGCAAATGTTGCAAACAGGCATGCAAATAACCTTAAAGATGATAGAATATGTGCTAACAATCCTTTGAAAACTTGTACTAATTGTGTAGGCTGGGTTTTTCAAAAAGTGAAAAACTGGTGTACAGATTCTCTGGCATTTAACATCTCCATAAGAAGTTCACAGGCACTTTATTCGTTTAGACTTTTGAAGGTGCAATTGCACATTGAATGTGTAAGCTTACTAAATCAGATTTTCCCCATTAGAATCCCCCCCTCCCAAACTCACAAAGTGAATGTCAGGATTTTCCAACCCACCAGAGATGTCAGCATTTACTGGATATGCCTTATAAAGTATTAATTAGCATTTGCATATACAAGAATGAGAAAAGCTTCATTGGATTCATCTATTCAGTTGCTTTTTTATAGAAAAATATTCTTGTTCTACAAATCAATGCCCAGGAAAGTGAATGATATAAATACAGTCCAGATAAGAGGGAAACTAAGCAGATAACAGACTGACATCTAAAAGATGTTTGATATTGTGCAATCAAAATGTCTACAACAGAAACTGTACTTGAGAAAATCAGAACACTAGGAATCTACCACTTAAAATCTGTACTACCTTGAATCCATACTGTATATTTCCATATTTCTTTTCCAAATGTGTAATTAGCAAGCAATTTTCTCTCTTGGTTGTGCATTTATATCCTTGCTCTCAAGCAAGAATTGTTAAAGTAAGTGGATCAAGATAAATTTTTAAAAAGGGAAAACAGCAAGCTGTATGTAAGCCTCACCACTCCATCATTTCCTTTGTGCTGGCCATCTGAAAGATATAATAGGAATGTTTTCTTATTCTTTTGTTAAAAACCTAGCCTACTTTTGGCACATCGCACACAAATGAAGAAAAAGGAAATGCTAGTAGGTGCAGGCCTTTTTCTATTTTCATTTGTGCTTAATAAAATAAAATGAATTGGCATAATAGTTTAATAGAATTCTGTTTGCAGTCTATTTTGGTTTTTTTTGTTGTGGTTTTGTTTTGTTTTGTTTTTCTGGTGCCTAAATAGAAGGTTATAAAATAATTTAGGAACAGTAACGTGAAACTGAAACCTCAGAGTTCTGTTGTTTTTCTTTCCTGATTTCTGGGCCTTAGACAGCCCTCAGAGCAACACTGCCAAAGAAATGTCACACAAACACAAAATTAGAAGGGAAAAACACTGTATTGATTGATTTTATGACCTCAATTTTTATGTTGGTAAAGGAGGGTAAGATGACTTCAGAAGGCAGCTTTAAACATAAACATTTATTCCACAAGAATGATCCACTTCATTTGTTTAACAGATGTCTTTGACAGACATCTGTACAGACTTTGTCCATATAGATTATCTGCAGCTATATAGAAATAAAATTTGTTCTAGCAAGGTGCGAAGAAAGCAATACTCTCCTTTGAACTTCATATAAGGAAAATTTTCTCTCAATTTCTCATCTGTTTCTAGTTCAGCTAGCATTTTGTTTGAAGGCCATTTCTTATTTTGTCAGGTCTAGACTGCCTACATTTCCTTTAAATTTTTTAAGAAGAATCTATCTGAAAGCATTTAATAATTGATATGTTTAACTTTTTTTCCTTTGTAGGTAGACTGCCATGGCTAAAAGGCTGACTTAAGCAGTGTCACCCTTGTGGCTTTTGAAATGCCAGAGTTACTCTGAAAAACAGAAGATAAGTAAAAACTCATCACAAATATCCATAAATAAGAACATTCAGATTTCAGGATATAGCCAGGTGTTTACTTAAGGTCCTTCAGATGTTGAGCCCTGTGAAACATGAATTTTATTTCCCTGATTACAAAAAAGGCTCATGAGTTTGGTCAAATCATGGATGATTAAAAGGATGGATAGAAGATAGTATTTTGGCACTATATCTATTTTATAAAGTATTATTTCATTATCTCAAGGAAAAAATCCTCAAGACAAACACTAATCATTGGTTAGTTCCTCAGTGAAATGGAGAAGCTCACACAAAAGCAGACTCCTGCTGGTGCCATTCAGAGCAGATGCTAATTTATGAAGCTGAAGAACTCACAGAGGATTCTGGACTGTCCCAAAGCCTGGACAGCCAACTCCAAGGTAGGGCTGGGGGAAATGTCTGTCAGCTGTTCTGGACTGCAGTCGTACAGACTACGACAAAACTGTACTTAGAGAATAAGGCCCTGTGTTCCCTTCTTTTAGGGGAGCATGCCATGGTAAATTTGCCTCTGCATATTGAAAGAGTAGGGAGTGGCTACATAATTTACTAGTACAGTAGTAAGAACGACTCCAGAATCCCACTTCTGGCATTTTCTCCCACAGAAGGATAGTACCTCATTAGGTTTATTGTTTAAAGCAAAATCAGTGCAAGGTAGCTTACTGCTACTTTTGTTCCTGGATGACATGGGGGAAGAAATATTCCTGAAAAGAGTAAGAACTTCCATTAGACATGAACAGGCTATATAAGAGAAATAGGGCTGAACCAGAAGTCATAATTTTTCTCTAGAGCCTTTGAGAAACTTCACTTGTCACTTTAATCAGTGACATCTTACTTCTACTGACTCAAACTAGTACCCAAATACTAACTTCTGAAGTCAGGGAACATTGCACTGCCCTCACATTCTGTTGCTGGAGTCTACATAAAGGATAAAGAGATCTCTTTGCACAATGAAAGATTTACAGGTTGACACCAGTGAACAGAAGGCAGTCACTGGATGATTTTATCACCTACCTTGGCACAGCACTCAGTGTTTCACAGAGACTGTGCTTTGCTTGCCACTAAGAAAATGAAAAGTCACAGTTTCACATTTTAATGGTACAGTGGGCAGACATTAGGGCTACCATAATTATTTAGGAGCATGTGTTACACACAAGCACAATACAGATGAAAACCCTGCTGCAATTCCCGTACATCAGACACTATTTGCATGGGACTGGTGGAATATAAATATGGCAGGAGTCTGTTTAAAAAGAAAGGCCATGGATGAGTGTTTTTCCTCAGGGCACTTTGCAGCATTTTGCCAACTTCCAACTCCACAGCTCTCTGCCAGCCCCAGCAAGGCAGCTCCAATGCATATCAAGCATCGCATGCATTCCATGGTGGTTAGGGAAGAGTGCTGCACAGTGAGTCGAAAACAAGACTCATGTCTGGAAGACAAAGCAGCCTGGGAGAATAGGAACAACATCCTAGAGAAATCTATGCTTCTGTTTTTAAGGCTGACTATCTTTAGCTGTTTGTGTTTTGCTGTTATGTGTTGTGAACATAACTTTCACAATAAGTTTCTTACACTTGAACATTATACATGGATTTCCTTTTAATAATATTCTCATTGTAATAACATGTTATTAATGAGATGACTGATGACAACCAACATGGCT
>NW_010318824.1:0-1077 GCF_000700745.2 Antrostomus carolinensis | reverse complement strand
TGCTCGAGCGCCGCCGGCCGTAGGGGCTGGGTGACCTCCCGCTGTAGGACCCGCTGCCCCTCTCGTAGCTCGAGGAACGTCGCCTGTTATAGGGGCTTATGGACCTCTGGCGCCGGCTGTAGGGGCTGGGGGAGCGGGGGTTGGACCGGTATTTTTTTCGGGCTCCTTGTAGGGCGGGCTGATGGACGGCCGGCGCGAGGAGCCCCCCGGGCTCTTCCTGTAGGGATCGTAGGTACTGGAGGTGTGAGAGCGGGGAGGGCTGAGGTCGTATTCCTGGATGTAGGAAGCTCCTGAAGGGCTGTCGTCCAGTTTAGGGCTGTCAGACCATTTTCTGTGAGGACTTCTGGATTTCCTCTTGGGGCTGTCGATGGTTTTGTAGCTTTTTGGAGCATCCCTTTTCCGATGGCTTTTGCTGCGCTCTTTGTGGCTGGACTTGAGCTCTCGATCCTTCCTGGATTTCTCCTTGTGGGCTTTGGCTGACCGAGATTCCTTGTTGCTACTCTTTGAAGACAGAGACTTTGGGTGCTCCTCGCTTTCAAAGAGTCTCTTGGAGGACCCTGATATTCTCTCCTTGGTGGACCCGGACCTGCTGGATGCCTCCAAGCTCTTTTCTAACTTCCTCTCTTTCTCTGCCTGTTTGCTCTTCATCAGCTCACGGATGCGCTTGTGCTGGTGGTGCCGGTGTTTCTGGATCCTCTCACTCCTGTCTGTTTTCCTCTCCTCATTCTCCCTCCTGTCCAGTTTGAGGGCCACATCATCCGAGAAGGTATCCGAATCCGAACTGATGTCATCATACTCCACCAAGGGTTTGATCATCGCACCCAAGGGTGCTGCTGTCTCCTGGGCTACCAGCGGGGACTCCTTGGAGTGCCTGGACTTATGCCTCTTGTGCCTGGAGGCCAGCCGGTGCCTCTCCTTGCTGTTGGAACTCCCGCTGCCAGGCGTGTGCTGCGAGGCCCCCCCGCCGCCCCCATCCTTCTTGCCCCCATGTCTCTCCGGATTTGGCATTCCTCCTCCACTGTGCTCCAGAGAGGGGAGGGGAGGGGAGGGGGGGGGTTGAAAAAATCCGCCAAAACC
>NW_010318823.1:0-960 GCF_000700745.2 Antrostomus carolinensis | reverse complement strand
GGAACCTGCTGTGAAACAGCCTGATGTCATCTGGTGATCTGCGGAGATGGAGGGAGTGTAGTTGCCTGTAAGCTACTCTGCATTAGGACCTGCAGGGAAGCCTGCTGTGAAACACCACTTTCTCTGCCCCTCTGGGCTCCCTTGAGGTGCCTCTGGGACTCCAGGGGAACCTGATATGAAACAGGCTGAAGTTATCAAGTAATCAGTGGAGATGGAGGGAGTTCAGGTGGCTGAAAACATCTAATGAAACGGTGACCAGGAGGTGACATTGTCTGAGGGAACCCGGTAATGAATTACTTTTGCTTGCATTTAGGACAACTAAACAGGAAGGACATCACACCAGGATCTCCACTCATTTCCCTACTCCAAAACTCTGCTTCCTCTTTCTGTGCCCTCACATTGCCAACTGCCAACCCCTCCAGCGGGTCTCTGGTCTCAAGCAAAGCACTTGCTCACATTGGGTCTTGGGCACTCTGAGCGTGTCCCTGGTGCCACAGCTGAGGTTCTGCAGGCCAAAGGGGCACTGATACCCTCAGCCTGGGGCACAGACAGGAGGAGCTGCAGTCCCATGTGCCTCTCTAGACTTTTGACAGTGATGGAATGAATGGGGAGGGGTGGTGGGGCAGCTCACAGTGGTGCTGCCGTGGTGCATAGAGGCTTTTCAGGAGAAGCAGGCAAGGAAGATGTGCAGGGGGCTTCTGAAGGAGCTTGTTTTTATGTATTCTGGGGCAGCTCACAGTGGTGTTGCCATGGTGCATAGGGGCTTTTCAGGAGAGGCAGGCAAGGAAGATGTGCAGGGGGATGCCCTCCATCTGAAGGAGCTTATGGTACATATGGTGCTCCTCTATGGGATGTGTAAAAGGTTGAGTGACTTCTTGTGGGTGAGAGTGAGAGGAGAGGACACTTAGTGTGACATCGTTTTGGAAGACAGAAAAATAATCTAAAGGAAGTGGACTGGGC
>NW_010318822.1:0-15980 GCF_000700745.2 Antrostomus carolinensis | reverse complement strand
GAGCATCAGAAGAGCATCAGAAGAGCATCAGTTCCATGGTGGCTTATCCACACCAGAGAAGTGCAAAGACAGACCAAGTCAGCACGTGGAGCCACCTGCAAGGAAGCCCTTCAGGTCAAGCTATCAGGGAAGTTTTGCACAAGAGGCTCCTATGCAAGAAACTCTTTGGCCAAGACAGGAAGACGAGCAAACACTTCACAACCACTGAAGAAAGGAAAGCTGAAATGTTTGCTAAACCTCACAGCTCTTCTGTGCCCCAGAAAACAAGAACACAGAGAGAAAAACCACTTTCAAGTCAAAGAGGAGGGTGGTTCTTAACAGCAGCTCCTGCAGAGCCAAGGAACCTTCTCTCCCTCTATGCTGCCTGTGTCACAGGAAACATCACCTACCGAGTTAGCAGATAAAAAGCAGCACTAAGTGCTCATTTTAAGACACTTTTTAGGATGCTGGTGCTGAATTTTAGCTAAGCAGAAGACAAGACAGTGTCACAGAGAGGACACATTGAACAGCAGTGCCCCAAGAGCACAAAGCCCATGAGAGAAGAGCACAACCATCACCAAACAGTGTAACCCTGGCTAAAAGAGAAGGCCTGGAGAGAGTCACTCTGCAAGGTCCCAACACAGCAGCATGACAAATATCCCTCCAGCCAGCAGTTTCTGCTGGGCAGGTTGTCCACCTTCTGCCAGCTTGCTCCTTTTCTCAGTGCTGGAGGACCTGGTGCTTGCCTGAGACATGACTTCAGAGGTTGGTTTGCCCATCCCTCTGGGACATTGATGGGCAGGTTGGCAATTCATGGGGCATAACAGCACCTCAAAGGGGAATCAGGTAGATCTCTGCCCATGTGGCTTCTCAACCACAAGCAGATAAGATATCAATAGGAAAAAACCTTGTCAGCCCTGCCAGAGGGATGCTGTGGAGGAGCAAACCATCCACAGGTACTTCCAAAAGGTCATAAGTGAACATCAAGTTAAACACAGAGGGGCCTAGAAACAGGCTGTGGGTGACAGTAGATCTCAGCATGACAGTTTAGGTGGGAACAAACTTTTCCTTCCCAAATGGATGGGGCCGGGCTCTTCTCAGTGGTGCCCAGTGACAGGACAAGGGACAATGGGCACAAACTGGAACACCAGAAGTTCCAGACAAACTGAAGGAAAAACTTCTTCACTGTGAGGGTGCCGGAGCCCTGGGACAGGCTGCCCAGAGAGGGTGTGGAGTCTCCATCTCTGGAGATGTTCAAACCCACCTGGACACTTTCCTGTGCAACCTGGTGTAGTTAACCTGCTTTGGCAGGGGGGTTGGACTGGATGATCTCCTGAGATCCCTTCCAACCACCACCAGTCTGTGATTCTGTGATTTGGAGACCACCTCCCTCTCCCCTGTAGGGCAATTCTTTGCAGTGAGAGTTGTGCATTTCTCTGGTCCAAAGCACTTTCTAAAGCCCAGAAGAAACCACAGTTGCTCAGTCAGCCAACCTGAAAACTCAGAGCTCACAAGCAACCTGGGACAAAAAAAAGGGGCGGGTACAAGGATCCCCCCTGCTATCACCCATCCATGTCAAGCCCCAGGCCACACTGGCCCTCTGAAGCCCAAACACCCCATCACAATGCACCCCAACATCTGCCTGCCCTAGATGTGTACCCAGCCTCCACCACCCACCACCGATGTTCTCATCTTCCCACTGCAAGCAGCGTTGCTGCTGAGCGATCCCCGTGCCAAAACACCTTCTTGGTGGTCAAAGTGTTTAATTCTTCGTGTTCACATAAAACCCTGCTAGCTAGGGTGTAAAGAACCTCCTTCCTTTGGAAAGATCCCAAGCTCATATTTTTCCCCCAAACAGCTTTACACTTGGTGTTGTGTGTTGGAGAGCTCTGGCATCACCGTTCTAAAACACAGAGACCTTCTATTTCTCAACCTTCCCCTGGGCTCATCCTAACAGCAGCAGTTGAGCTCAGGTCAGGAAGCTACATGTGCTTTGGGGTTGTAATGACAAAAATTTCAGCACATAAAAAGGCACTGGAAGTATTTCCCACATATTCCCACATGTCCGACTCTGGAGATATGCTTTGGCCACCCCTACCCCATTTTTCAAACCTAACATTAGCACATGACCTCCATCCAAACCCACCCTTTCTTCCCCCTTGTTTGACTTTTTAAAGGCTTCCCCATAAAGAGCAAGAATCTGATGGTTGTAGATGATGAAATCCTTCAGAAGGAACAAGAACCTGATGGTTGTAAATTATTAAATCCTTCACAAGGAGCGAGAAGCTCATGGTTGTAGATGATTCAATCCTCCATAAGGAGCAAGAACCTGATGGTTGTAGATGATGAAATCCTCCATAAAGAACAAGAATCTGATGGTTGTAGATGACGAAACCTTCCTCTTACAATCTATTTACTAGTGCAAGAGGAAGTGCTCATACAATCCTCCCCTATCCAGTAAATATTGACTAAGAAGCAAACAGCACAGATATAAATGCAAAAAAGCAAAGACAATACCAAGAGCAGATTAACAGGCTACCTGGGCTCCTGACCATTTCCCTCACCACTGTCCTCAACAAGCTGAGGGCTCACAAAGACAAAAGCCTTTTGCTACAGAAACCACTTATCTGCAGCTATTGTATTTAAAAGCACATGCATGGAACTGAGGATTAGTAGCAAATGCAACAAGAAGTCACGAGATACCATTCAGGTAGTGTTAAAGATGGAAGTTTCACAAGAACATCCATGCAGAGATGATTGGGAAGGACGTGATGTTTCAGAGAGCAGGAATCCCAGTTTGTTTTAAAAAACTCAAGTCACACGTTCCAATTTTGTTCTAAGAGAGGGAAATTCCAGCGCTTCAAGTTTTGGGGGGTTTTTTTTTGAGCAGGGAAATTTCATTTTCTAATTCAGTTCATGTGTCATCTTTGACCAAAGTCACAACCTTCAATTTTCTCAGTATTACAATATTCCCTGGAGCCCTCGATGAGCTTTAGATATTTATGGTGATCGGCAAAGTATACGCAGAGATAACAGCCTCCAAGAGCTCAAGCAAAGAAAGCAGAAGTAGAGGAGGCTGAGAACCAAGGAAGATGAAGGAAACGGACTAAGTGATTTGTCCCAGCCTGTAGCAGGAGTGGGATGACAGAATTCACACCCTACATTACCACACGCCCTGGGGATCACCTTTCCTCACCATCACTGAGGTGTCCTATGGCGATAGGTGCCATCACCTCCAGAGGAGCCCCAAAAACACCAACCTTGGTGGAGCACACTGTGGTGTGGTCAGAGCACAGCTCCTCCTCTTCCAAGCTGATGGGGCTTGGAGCCTTCTGGCGTTTTTCTGGTGTTTCTTCTTCTTCTTCATTTCTCCTTCTCTTCTTTTCCTGAGTGCAGAAAATGAACAAGCCAGGATGTGAGCTGGTCAAAGGGCTTATTACTGTGCAACACCAGTGATTTCTCCCCCTGTCTCCCAGGCTTCCTGCTTGATGGTAAACAAACAGGTGAGCACGGGAACTTTGAGTTCACATCATCTAATGTTGAAAGACTCAGGAAGAAGCTCAGGTGGGGTTTTTCTTTGGTTTTTTTTGGGGGGTGGGGCGGGGGAATGAGAGAAATAGTGCAGGTTCAAGGTTCCAAAATGATATAGAAACTTGCACCAGTTCATAAACACTTTTTACCACTACTGAGAAAGGAAAATGGGAATTTCTCATTTAGAGGCCACCAGGAGAAAGAGCAGCTGCATTAAAATAAAGGGCTAGAAAGAGTCACACCCAAAGTTGAAATGCAAAAAGCACATGAGCCTCAGCAAGTCAAAATCCATTCACAGCAGAATGTACCTGCAGCTCAATCACCCTAACAGACCTGCCCACCACTCCAGTTCCAGCCTTGTCTCTCTTGTTTACCAAGAATTACACCTCAGAAGAACATCTTCTACATCAGAAGAGCAAAGAAAGAAAACTTCAGCTGGGAGCAATGCAAGATTTAGAGATATATCAAAGCAAATTACTCCAAAGGTGCAATAAAGGTTGAGCAAAAAAAAAAAAAAACAACCCAACAATCAAGCCATAAAATTTAGATTGAAGTTGTCCTGAAGAGCTACTCACTGCCCACAAAACCACAGGAGAAATAATAACACTTTCCTCCTTGGTATTGCAAGGACATGACTAAACCACCACAAGCTTTGGGAGCAAACACACCACCCTCACAAGAGGGCAGATGCTGCCTGCAGGGACTCCAAGAAGGAACACAGGCAAGAGTGGCACCAGCCCCAGGTCACGCCATGACAGATTGTCTACGTGGGCTCAAGCCCCAGCTCTCCAACCAGCCCTGTGGAGAGGAGAAGGTCAGCTCCTCCTGATCCCACCTCTTGCTCAGCTCTCTCCTCTTCCTCCTGCTCTTGGACCAGTTCTTCCTCTTGGAACAGCCTCTCTTCCTCTCCAGTAACCACATTCTCCTCCTGGATCTCCTCCAGGCTTTCCCGATCCAGCTGGATCTGCTCCAGTTTGACTTCAGCTTCCCTCACACCACTGTCCTCTTCTTCATATGACTGTTGTGGAGACCTAGAGGTGTGGGAGAGAGGTCAAAGAAGGAAAGCACATTGTTATGAGCCTACAGACACCATCGGTTGTCTCAGACCTCTAGAAATCCATTTTTATCACTCCCTCAAGCCTACAACTTGCTGGGTGTTTTACACCAGGGCTCACAGCAATTTCCTTGGTCCCATCCAGCTGCAGTCACATCACACTCCCACACTTTGAACACACAGGACACAGATCAGCTAAGAGTTGTGGCACAGTTGAAGGTATCTGCACCTTTCCAGCCTCACCATGGGCAAGACCCCCAGGAGAACAAAGACCAGATGGACCTGAACTCCAGGTCCTGCCTCAGATCCCCAGATCACCACCATCATTATGTGGTGCTGGCTCAATTCCCTGCTCTGCTCCAGCCAAAACCCCAGGTCAGCCCACATGCTCTGTGGTCCTGGTGTGCAAACAGAGGTCTGACACTGCCCTCACAGTTCCCACCATCAGTTCAACGTGGAGCACCAAACACAGCCTTCCTCTCCCTTAACTAATCTTCCACATGAACAGAGCTTCTCACTGGAGGAGGATCCAACCAATGACATGTGAACATGCTTCCCAAGATCCTCCTTATCCCTGGCTGAAACTCAGGCTGCACAGCCACTCTCAGGGGTTTGGGGTTTTTTTGGTTGGCAAAGCACAGCAGTTGGCAGGTAATGCTACATCCACCCCATGCCCCAGCTTCACCCACCAGAACAAACAACACCTCTACTCATGTCATAGCCCAGCAAAACAGAGAGGACCCAAAGCAGCTTGGGTCACCTCGTGGCTTAGGTTTAAAAAAACCCACAATAGGGTTTGGACAAGAAGATTCCTCCAGGTCTCCAAGGCTGCAGAGAGGAGAGCCAGGAGCATGTTCAAGCAATCAGCTTGCAAAAGCAGAGCAGCCCATGTCTTTGGGCACAGAGATGGTGGGAGCACATAACCCCAGATCTCTCCCTGATCTCACAGCCCTTGCACCCAGATGTTATTGCCATCTTATTTTCCCCCAGACAGAGAAGAGCTTTCTCCTCCCACCCATTTCTTAGAAAATCACCTGGCTTGGGACAGCGAGGCTGACTCACTGCTTCTGCCTCATCAACCAGGACCAAAACATGAAAAAAACAAAGTTCAAGTGATACTTTTCCACCCACCTCTCTACTGCTGGGAAGGCAGCTCACAGGACAGCCACTGTCACAGAATCATAAAATCACAGACTGGTTTGGATTGGAAGGGACCTTAAAGATCATCCAGTTCCAATCCCCCTGCCATCAGCAGGGACACCTTCCACTAGACCAGGTTGCTCAAAGCCTCATCCAACCTGGCCTTCAACACTTCCAGGGAGGAGCAGCCACAGCTTCTCTGGCCAACCTGGGACACTGTCTCACCACCCTCACAGTGAAGAACTTCTTCCTAATATCTCATCTAAACCTCCCCTCTTTCAGCTTAAACCCATTTCCCCTTGTTTTGTCATTAACTGCCCTTAACTGTCATTTAATTGCCATTAACTGTCCAGCCCTCCCAACTGACCATGCTGGGAAAAGCTGATGCATACACTGGTTGGCTTGGCTGCTACTCATCATCCTCCCACAACTGCACAGTCATCAACTGCAAACTAGCTCTGCAGGTTTTATGGTCCAGGTGAGTAGTTTCTCTTAACCAGGATGCCAGCAACACCCCCAGCTAAAGTGCAAGCTCATGTTAAAATCATAGGCCAGCAGATGTGATACAGTCTTACAGGATGACCTTTCCACCACATCCATTTCATATGGCAGGCAGCTAGTCTGACCCAGCTCCCACCCTTGCACACAGCTGATAGTCATGGGGGGGGCAGTGCGCATGGATCTCCCCCTCACAAAGTGAGGGACCAGAACCAAGAAGAAAATGTGCCTTTGGTTAATTTAAAATTACAGAATCACAGAATGGTGGGGATTGGAAGGGACCTCGAAAGATCATCCAGTCCAATCCCCCTGCCAGAGCAGGAACCTAAATGAGATCACACAGGAAGGCGTCCAGGCGGGTCTTGAATGTCTCCAGAGAAGGAGACTCCACACCCTCCCTGGGCAGCCTGTCCCAGGGCTCTGGCACCCTCACTGTAAAGAAGTTTCTTCTCAAGTTTAAGCAGAACCTCCTGTGTTCCAGCTCACACCCATTGCCCCTTGTCCTACCATTGGGCATCACTGAGAAGAGCCTGGCTCCATCCTCCTGACATTCGCCCGTTACATATTTATAAACATTAATGAGGTCTCCCCTCAGTCTCCTCTTCTCCAAGCTAGAGACCCAGCTCCCTCAGCCTTAGCACCAAAGCCCTCAGGGGATGCACAAACTGGTTTAGCTTCATGCAAGGGAGAGAGCAACTATCTCTATCCCCTCAGTGGTAGCCACCACCTAAACACCCTTCACATGGGAAAAACATATGGATTTGTCCCATATTCACTCAAACAGAAGAGAAAGGAGTTGGAAAAGCCCAGTCACACCACTTCTTGTCCCAGCACAAAGCATCAGGGATGCACAAACTGGTTTAGCTTCAACCAAGGGAGAGCAACTATCTCCAACCCTTCAGTCACAGCCACCACCTAAATACCCATTACATGGAAAAACATATGGATTTGCTCCATATTCACTTAAACAGGAGAGAAGAGAGTTGGAAAAGCCCAGTCACACCACTTCTTGTCCCAGCACAGGGCATCCCAGCCTGACATAACCTACCTGGGCTCACATCAGGTTCCAAGCCTGTTCTTTGGGTGAGGCAGGTAAGTGAGGAGAAAGAGAGAAGCTGCTGAAGGGACTTCACAGGGCACAACCACCCACTAGGAAGTAAGCCCAGCTTTGGTTAAAAGCTCACTCCCAACAAACCCTCAGGGTCTAAACCCCTTCAGATGCCTCCACCAGCCAAAAACCTGCTCACCTACAGCTTCTGCCTTTAAATCACCACCCCTCTGATAGGCTTCACCTGCCATGGGTGCCACCTCCCCTGCTCAGCACCTCCCTACCCCGCTGCAGCAGAAAACACAAGCATTAGATAAAAACCCTGAGGAGCAATTTCTGGAGAGGATAATGCAACCCTTCTAGCTAACTCTTTTTTGAGGGCCAAGAAGGGAATAGCAGCAGCTTTTCTTTCCAGACAAGCTCTTTGCAAGGGGAAGGGGGGTGCAGAAAAAGAGGCAGGGTGCCAAAAAGTAGAGGGGGCTGATTTCTAATTGCTCTCACAGATGTGATGATCAGCTCTTGAGCAACGTTTGTGAGGTCAAGGCTACAAAGGTGGAGCTTGCAGAGTGGCTCAGCTACAGTGTTTGGAGAAAAAAGAGTAAGAAAGAGGTGATCTCTGTTTATTTGTTCAGCAGTAAATATTAATCTTTGGCATTTTTTTCAGTCTCAGGGGTAAAGAAGAGGTTGTGTCATCGCAGGGTAAAATTGCCTATAAAACCAAGCTGCCAAGAGAGCTGAGTCACAGGGTTCACATGCAGGTAGATGGGCTCCAAGGGAAGTGGTTAAGGCAGGAGTTTGGTTCAGCACAGCAAGGGGAGAGCGATGGGAGATGGGGACTAAAGAGCTGGCACACCAGCATCTCTGGGGCTCTTTACTGCCTGTTTTCATAGAATCATCAAATGGTTTGGGTTGGGTGGGAACCTCAAAGGCCATCCAGTCCAACCCCCCTGCCATCAGCAGGGACATCTTCAATTAGGCCAGGTTGCTCAGAGCCCCGTCCAACTTGACCTTGAATGTTTCCAGGGATGGGGCTTCTACCACCTCTCTGGGCAACATGTTCCAATGATCCACCACCCTCATATTGAAGAACTTTTTCCTACTATCCAACCTAAATTGACCCTTTTCTAATTTCTGTTTTCCCCCCACTGAACGAGAAATGCAGCACAAGGTGGGCTGGGGCCATGACACCTACAACGCTGCCATGAGCCAGGAAGCAGCAAGAACTCTGAACAGCTTTTTAGGCTGCCCTGGATTATGTTAGAGACCGTTTCAGCCCCTGCAGCAGCTCAGGTGGCTTAAATCTGCTGTTGTCACTCCTCCAAATCCAGGCGTCCTGGCAGGCTGCCACTGCTTGGAGTGCAAAGCTCAATCCAAACATCCCCAAGCAGCCCCTGAGCCTGTTCCTCCCTGCTAGGCAGGGGGAGGACATCCATCCCAGCAGCCCCCAACCCCTCCTTGGGGACCATCCTTTTGCTGGACACTTTTGGTCCCCTCCTCTAGGACCAGCTGTGTCCTACCCACCTCTGCTTGCGCTGCTCCAGCTTCTGGGACCAGTCACTGAACCCTTCATCCTCCTCCAGCTCTGAAGTCCCGGATGGCTTAAAGTCATAGCTGAAACACAGTAAGAAGGAAAATAAGGGTGGGAAAGATGCAAAAAAACCCCCAACCCTGGCCTGAAAGAGCCCCAGCCTGACACCAGCCTTCTCTTCTTCCCATTATTGCATCTTCTTTCCTCCAGCTGCTCCCAAATCTCACTTGAAGCCTTCCCCTTGGTTACAGGAAAGATGTCTTTGCCACATGCTCAGGAGCACCCTTGTACCAAGGGGGTCTCTGGGGGCATCAATGCGAGATGGAGAGGAAGAGGAGCAGCTCCATGTCTCCATCAGGAACATCTCACTGCCTGTCTGCTCTCTGGGGCTGAACACAGGTGAGCAAAAGACAAGGAGCACATCAAAACCAAAAAAATCCATGGTGGTGTTCTGCACCAGAGCTGGCCCTAGCTTGCTTGGATCAGAGGTGTTTCCAGCTGGGTTGCTGCTTGTCCTATGCTCGTACACAGCCCCAGAGAAAAGAAATCAGCAGCAGTCTGCCTTAACAGATTGCTGGGTAAGGAAGGTATGAAGACCCAAAAATGAGGATACTGGCTGAAGTTCTGGGTTGGATCTTCACAGCTTTGAACCAGTCACATGCACTTGCATGACTCTGCCCCCCCACCGGGGAACAGGGAGCAGGGAGCTGCTGGCGCCAGATGTGGGCTGGATGCACAGGGAGATTGTTGGGATTTTTACTGTTTCACAGAGTCACAGGATCACTAAGATTGGAAAAGACCTCTCAGATCATCCAGTCCAACCATCAACTCATCGCCACCATGCCCACTAAACCATGTCCATACACGTTTCTTGAACACCTCCAGGGATGGGGACTCCACCACTGCCCTGGGCAGCCTGTTCCAATGCTTGAGAACCCTTTTGGTGAAGACATTTTTCCTACTATCCAACCTAAACCTCCCCTGGTGCAACCTGAGGTTGTTACCTCTTGTCCTGTCACTTGGTCCTTGGTTGAACAGACCCACCCCCACCTCTCTCCACCCTCCTCCAAGGGACTTGGACAGAGCCAGAAGGTCTCCCCTCAGCCTCCTTTTCTCCAGGCTCAACACCCCCAGTTCCCTCAGCCACAAGGGAACTCAGCACACTTGTGCTCCAGACCCTTCCCCAGCTCCGTTGCCCTTCTCTGGACACACTCCAGCACCTCCATGTCCTTCTTGGAGTCAGGGGCCCAACACTGAACCCAGCACTCGAGGTGCAGCCTCACCAGAGCCCAGTCCAGGGGGATAACCACTGTTGTGGTCCTGCTGGCCACACTAGTTCTGACACAAGCCAGGATGCCGTTGACCTTCTTGGCCAGCAGTTCAGCCAGCTGTCAACCAGCACCCCCAAGTCCTTTTCACTGTGCAGCTCTCCAGCCACTAATTTTTCTAGAAGAGAAACTTTTCCTTGTGTTCACAAGGAGAATCACCTCCCAGCTGGGGGTTCCTAGGTGGGCAGCCACATCAGAAGCGTTGGCCTGAGGAGGTGGCTTCACAGATGTTATTGGGATGCAGGGCAGTCATGTTGTCTGCAGATGGGAATTAGGATGCAGGTCCCACAGATTAATTTAAAACTCAAAGATTCAAAATATGTAATGAATGTGGGTAAGTGTTTCCTTTGCCTTTCTGGGCTCTTAGAAGGTGTCTGGAGATGTTCAGCCTCCTCCATCACCCCGGTGGCTTGAAATATGGGGCATTTCGCCCACGGGTTGTGGCTGAGACAGCCCTGCCAATACTGAAATGGGAGGTGATGGAGTCACCTTCTCTGGTAGAACCTCATCTACTCATCTTTTAAATACTCAGGGACATGGTTTAATCAGGGACTTGTCAGTGTTGGGTTAACGGTTGGACTTGATGATCTTAAAGGTCTTTTCCAACCTAAACAATTCTATGATTCTATGATTTCTCTGAGATTCAGGAGTCTCATGTTGAATTGACTACAGGAACTGAGGGTTTAGAACACACACGTGTCCTCACCAGGCTCACCAGGGAGGGTAGCAGGGGGTACACACCAAAAATGGGTGCTCAGCCACATGTCTGAAGCTCCTGCCGTGCTTCAGCATCCCCTTAGGCTGCTGAGCACGATACCACGTTGGTCTAGGACAGCACAGCCCAGGCTGGGTTATTTTCTGCTGCATGTGTAGCTTGTGGATATCCCAGGACAACGCTCAGGAAATGTGATGGAGATCCAGGATGGGACCATGGATCTGCTGAGTCCCAGGTCAGGGCATCAGGTGAGCTGCAGCATTGATGATGCCCAAGGCAGAATCACTCCAGTATTTACAGCCCTGGCCATAAACATGTGCTCAGGCTGCTGGAAAAGCTCCCAGGCACTAAGGGAGAGACTTTCAACTGAAAACTGGTCACTTCCCTGTGCCCCTCTGCAAAGCCAGCTCCAGGAGAAGCACCACACCAGCACAGCCACCTCAGCACCACCTGAGCTGATGTACCACCCCACCAGTTCCCAAAGCTACACACATTTTTTCTGCAAACCCGCTGTTTTGGGGGTTAATTCTCTTTTTTTTTATTAAGTGGGGGAAGGGAAGAGAGGAGCTTTGCTCTGACCTTCTGGTGCAAGGAAACGCCAAGGGCGGGTTTGCACAAACACAAGTGACACAGATGGGATGAGTCCCAGCTCAGGAAGAGCCCAGGGAAGGAGGGAGTGATGTTTACACAAGAGACTGAAGCTTTTCAGAAGATTAATAGCCAGGGCTGACCCCAGCTGCATGAGCAAGCCCAGGTGGCCAGTAGCAGCTGGAGAAGAAACAGGGGATGGCTGGAGAAGAAACATCCTTCCTGGTGAAACCTGGTCCAACAAACTCAAGGATTGCAAAGCAAGGAGCAAAACTCTTCATTTTAAGAGTTCTTCTTCTCATTGTCCCCTTCACAGATGTTTAACCACTCCATGAAATTTGGGCACAGACAGTGCCCATGGACCTGGGTTACTGGGGTGCTGCAGGGTGCTGCTCTGTGCCCAAGGCTGCTCACACATCTCATAAAGCAGAGACCAAAAATCTTTATCAGTCATTTTAAAGACTTTTGAGAATTATTTTCCACCCCTTGTGTGAAGGGGAGGTTTGGAAAAGCTAACAATGATTATTACTTTCCAGATCTTCTGTTTGCTTTTAGGGCAGAATGTAGTGGGTTCATCTGCAGAATATCACTTTGGTGTGTTTCCACAAAAGATTTGGAAGCTTCTTTGCAAGGCTTTTAGACCAAAAAAAAAAAGAAAAAAGTCTTGAATAATTCTGAAAGTATCTGAAAAAAACCCAAAGCAACACTTTTCATGGAAATAAATAGCTTTATAAATAGCTTTTTTCTGGTTTTCCCATAAAATGAAGCTGCTGCTTCTCTCTGACTGTACTCCCAAATCCTGCCACCACTTTTCCATTGTGTTTAATATATTTAGAAATAAGTTGAACACACAAATAGTGGGAAGACTGGGGTCTTTAAGACAGATTTTGGCAACTCAAGAGTGCAGACTGGTTTTTGTGACAGCCCCATGCTGCACAGCACCTGGGCTGCTGAACAACGGACACGGAGAGGCTGTGGTGGGATGCTGAGGTGGGATGCTGGGGATGGGACTGGTCATCCTACCCCTTCTCCAGGGGTTTTATCTGATAGCAGATAATTCAGCATCTCCATAAATGCTTCTTGAGCTATTTCCATTTAGGACTTGCCCCATTAAAGCATCAAGTTTAACCCTTGGAGCTGTGAACTGCACCAGCTCAGGAGCTGCTCCATGCTCCTCATGGTTGGGACCCTGGGTTGAGAGAGGTGATCACTCGCTCGGCCACCAGCACCGTGATCTGCCCAGGGCTGTGTGTCACATCCTCAGGCACATGTCTGTCCTCACACATATCAGGAATTTCCATTAGTTTTGGTGTAGGATGATTCACGAGCTGAAATTTAACCAGGCGCTGAGCTCCCTGGCGCTGGGGACTCCCTGCCTGAGCTCAGCCTTACCTAAGCTGACCTCTCAGGGCAGGAAAACATCCAGCCTCTGGCCACAAAGAAAGAGCAAAGTAGGGATTCTGGCTTTTTCTGCCCAAAGTCAAAAGACTATTTGTGAGTCTGGGTTAAATCTCCCAACACAAACCCATTTTTCCTGGATATCAGGAGAAGTGTCTTCACTGGAAGGGTTCTCAGGCACTGGAATGAGTTGCCTAGGGAGGTGGTTGAGTCCCCATCCCTGGAGGGATTTAAAAGATGGGTAGACGAGGTGCTCAGAGATCTGGTTTAGCAGTGGACAGGTACAGTTGGACTCGATGATCTCAAAGGTCTTTTCCAACCAAACAATTCTATGATTCTATCAGGGAACTTCCCCATCTCCCCAAACCACCCCAGCAGCAGGGACACCCATTCCATAGGTGTCAAGGGTTTTGCTGCAAGGACAGAGCATGTCACTGAAGGATTTATCCACAGGTGGTTCTTACTGGTTTTCCTGAGCTGGACATGCACTCTCCGAGCAGGAGCTGGTGCCGTTCAAGCCCTCTTCTGCCTGGGACCTCAGCTGCTTCTCCCGCTCCCGCCGTCGCCGTTCTCTTGCCGCCTCCTCCTCGTCTTCCACGCTCCACTGCGCTGTCAGCCTGCCAAGCCAGAGGGAAAACTCATCCTTTATGCCATCAGGCAGCATCTGTAAAATCTGGGGATACCCACCCCCGAGGTGCCTGGGGTCCCCCCAGCAAGCAGGGGGGCTCCTGCAGAGGAGTGGTCCCACCATGAGCGGTGGTCCTCAAAGCAGCATCCCCACCTCCATCAGCACAGCTCCACAGTGGGACCGACTGATGTGCAAGGATCAGGTGGGACACACGGGCTGGGAGAGAGGTGGAGGAGAGCCTTTCCCATGCCGAGGATGATGTTGGGTGTATCCCCCTCCTCCCAGACCAGCCACCTCTCCACGGGCTGAAAGCCCACTGGGAAGCTCCATTCCCTGCAAAGCAGCTTTGCACCCCAGGAGGGGTTTGTAAAGGGTCTTGAAGTGCTGCAAGAAATCCCACACCTCCATCTCAAGCTTTGGCCCAGGGAGGGTGAGGTCTGCACCCTGGTGTTGAGTTTCCTTAAGCAGTTGAGCTGCTCCTGCCTGACCAGGAGTAGAGGGAACAGGGCTGGAGGGCAGCAGCCCTGTCCCACTCTGCCTGGCCAAGCTTCCTTCCTGCCCTGCAGAGGAGAAAAACCTGCCCTGGCTTCTCCCAGGTGTCTTGGTGCTGGATATCAACACCTCTGTCAGGAGAAGGGCCTCTCACATCCCTGAGGAAGCGATAAGGCAGCTGCCACATTCCTCCTCCAGCGATAACGCCGGTCTCCGTGCAGGACTGGCTCCTGCTCTGCCAGGGATGCAGGCAAAGGGACACGCTGTGGTGGCAGGGTCACCACGATGGCAGCCAGAGCTGGGCAGCTCTGACCTGTGGTACCCGGGGCAGATGCCAGGGCAGATGCTGCTCCCTCACCCCACTCACCCCTGGCCCAGCCAGGTCCAAACCAGACCACAAAGGCTGTTCCACCTGGCATTTGTGTGCCTGTTTACAGAAATGCCCTCGTGCAAGGCACGCACCCAGGAGCTGGGCAGGTCATCTCCTACCAGCAGTGGGACACAGCCTGACCTGTATCTCCCTATCCCATTTGGGCACATCCCAATATCACAGAATCCCAGACTGGTTTGGGTTGGAAAGGGACCTTAAAGATCATCCAGTTCCAACCCCCCTGCCAGCAGCAGGGACACCTTCCACTAGACCAGGTTGCTCAAAGCCTCATCCAACCTGGCCTTCAACACTTCCAGGGAGGAGCAGCCACAGCTTCTCTGGGCAACCGGGGCCAGTGTCTCCCCTCCCTCACAGCAAAGAATTTCTTCCTCAGATCTCATCTAAACCTCCCCTCTTCCAGTTTAAACCCATTTCCCCTTGTTTTGTCATTACATCATCACCCATCCCCACCAAGCCCATGGGGGAGCAGGGAATGAAGCAGATCCCAGACTTGGCCAAGAGACCACTCCACCATAGAATAATTGCTACCTGCC
This sequence comes from Antrostomus carolinensis, assembly GCF_000700745.2. Taxonomy (NCBI): domain Eukaryota; kingdom Metazoa; phylum Chordata; class Aves; order Caprimulgiformes; family Caprimulgidae; genus Antrostomus; species Antrostomus carolinensis. The sequence continues at coordinate 1,129 of NW_010318822.1, read as the reverse complement.
TTATTTTGGGTGGGGTCTTTTTGCAAGCAGCAAATTCAACCACCTTTTCCCCTTCTCCCCCTCATTGCCCCTTGCCACCTTGCTCTCCATGGGGAACAAAGCAGATCCAGACCAGAGCCTGGGCTCCCCTCCTCCCTTCCCTACTCATCCCACTCTCCTATTTATTGTTTTTCCCCCCAGGTTCCCATAGAAACCCTTGTCTGTGGACCTGGCAGGAAGCCACCATGTTGTTGTGTGGTTTTTTGGGGTTGGGGTTTTTTTTTGGAATATATAAATGAAGTCATTCATTAAACTCTGCCATGATCTCCCTCCCTTGTGTGACAGCTCCAGATAGTCTCCAATTCCAAAAAGCTTTTAACCCCTGCTCACCCAGATTGCCCCAGTTCCGAGAAGCAAAGTCCATGTCTGTGCCCGAACAAGTTTTATTTGGATTTCAGGTTTTTTGGGGTTGGGGTTTTTTTTTGGAATATATAAATGAAGTCATTCATTAAACTCTGCCATGATCTCCCTCCCTTGTGTGACAGCTCCAGATAGTCTCCAATTCCAAAAAGCTTTTAACCCCTGCTCACCCAGATTGCCCCAGTTCCGAGAAGCAAAGTCCATGTCTGTGCCCGAACAAGTTTTATTTGGATTTCACTCCTTCCCCATCTCCTCCAGCTCCTCAGGAAGCCGCTGCAGAGGCAGCAGCTTGGCCAGTGTACCTGGGGGAGCCCAGGAAGGGGGGTTCTTCTCCAAACCACGTGAGTTTTCCACACTGTGAGAGCAACATTGGTTGGCAGCCCTTTCCCTTTCCCAGTTGGATGTGACTAACTCTCTCCCCATGACCTCACCGGCTCGCTATTCTGTCCCTGCATCCTCCAACCGGGTTGAGGACAACTCCAGGGGCGACTGTTTTGGGGAGAAGGATTTTTTCTGCACAAATATCTTCTTTCCCAGTTCCCTTTGCCACCCACCACCGTGCCAGGATGCAGCTCCAGGGCTCCAATACTGGGAGCTCCATACCTGCTCCTCTCAGGAATAAAGGCTGTGGATAAAACCCTCACCGAGGCTGAGCTCACCCTGGGTTCAGAAATATCACTGCCCTCCAGTAAAAACCTCAAACCAGTTTATTAGCCGATTCAAAGCTCGG
>NW_010318821.1:0-14397 GCF_000700745.2 Antrostomus carolinensis | reverse complement strand
AATATAATAGTTATTAATATAATAATTTATTAATTTATATTAATATTACATATGCTTAAAATTATGACAACATCAAGTTAACAAAATCCAGCATTAAAAGGCCTAGTCCTTGAATATCAAGCCACTGCTACATCTAGGATAAAATATTTGTCAGGAAATATTAAAAAGAATTATAAAAGCAAGTGTTACTAGAAACTAGTCACCCATTTTCTCAATACTGAGATTTTGTACAGAGCAGAAGTTTAATGTACTTGTAACAAGTACACATAATACCTTACAAAAGGAATTACACAAAAGAATAATGAGCCAGAACAATTTGCATATACTACATTGAATGTCTTAACTCTGCAGCTCAAGGGAAAAAAGCAAAGATAAAAGAGCTAAAATATCAATCATTTTTAGATTTCATCCAAAACACAAATCACTAGTGGGTTTTTTAAAGGCTGCACAGTTTACACACTTAGATACTTCAGTATGAAATTGTCCTTAAAGCTTAACATAGTACTATTACTATTACACAAATTTTTCCTCTTTATTTCCCCATAACAGTAAATTTTGAGCTCTCAGACTCATTTTACATGCCAACAGCAGTTAAGTTAGAACATTTCTGAGAACTCCATCTGTATTATGCAATATTAATACTTCCCAAAGTTTTGCAAATTTAAGAGACATTTTACTGAAACAGATTTAAAAGATACAAAACACACAGACTCTTTCCTCATACTTGTCATACTTCACCTTAATTTTCCATTTATGTATTAAATTCAAAACTTTTAAATGACAACTATTTCCAAGGAAACATGACTACATGGTCACTGAAAGATTTTGCTAAGAGGAACATTCTTTACAGTGAGACACTGCAGTAAACAGAACAGACTTCAAGTTAAATGAAAAAAAAATGCAAGTGGATAATACTTACTTGCTAAATTATGTTTTGCCTAAGTCACCTTATAGACTTGTCCTTTAAAGGAGAGAGGCATTTTTAAGTGAGCAGAAGAAACAAACTGTACCTGAGATAGCTGCCAAAATAAGCAACAATGTTGGGATGTTTACAGTCTTTCATCATAATGATTTCCTGCTGCACAACAGCAAAATCTTCTCCTGAAAAGCAGAAGAGTGAATATTTTCAATGGCCTGGTTCGTACTCACATCTAAACTAGGCTTTCTGTAAAAAATAAACATTCTGAGTAATTATAACTAATTATCTGCCAGTTTCCCACACACATAAAGCAGCTGTAAATCAATATTTATTAGCAAGGGCTTAGCAATAAGTAGCTATATTCTTAAGAAGTCTCATTTTGAGCCAGATGGACCTCACATCTGTTATCTGACACCTCTTATGATATTGGTCATAGTTCTTTCTCAGTCTTTGTTTTCCCTGAGACCCTGCTGTGCCCATCTGCACGTGCCCTGCCAATAGCCCAGGTTCTTAAAAACATGACAAAACTTTGCTATTTTTGACCACGTGTCCAACACCCATGAGATCACCTTCCTGGGCAAAAACCATTCAATAGTACACTCCTGCTGCAACTTCTCAGTAAACTCGGTAAGCACGTAAATGTATGGACTGTGCATATGTCCAGGTAAAACGCTGACACAGATGTGGCATTTACCTGAGTGTCACTATTTGGTACCTCAGTTCTACCTGTTTTTCTATAAAAGCTTCTTACTAGATGTGTACATCACCGAAATCATGTATGAAATTGAAAACCCAACATGTTTCCCAGAGAGGTTTTTGTTTTGGGGGTGTCATGCAATGGTTTTTTGTAGGCAAGTTAACGAGGGAAGGCGAGAAAGGCATCGAATGTAAGAGAATGAAGGTAACAGATATTTGACAGTGTTTTAATTAACTTTTTTTAAGAAATACATGTCAAGTGCTCTTTGTAGTTCAGTGTCTTACACTGGGAATCCTCTGAAATTTCTTAAGTCATTAAGAAATGACTTAATTACACCTTGTCTGGTATGTTATTTCTAAAGAAGTTCTTCTGAAGTTTCTTTAGTTACCAGATACACACAGTTCACAAAAAAAGAACTCATTTTTACTAACCTCAAGGACTTCACAGGTGAAAAAAGCCCAAAGGACTAAAATAACCATTTAACTTCATGAATAACTTAAGAGACTCTCTAAGCAAGTTGAAAATTGGGAAAATTCAAAGTATGGCAAAATTCTCCTTTTAGGGTAGTGCTGTAGCACACTTCAGCATAACTCAAAAGGGCTTTTAAACCAGCAGCCAAAGCCATTGTCCAAGAAGTTGAATATAGATACTAAGCTCATATTCATCTATTGCTGCAACCCTAAATCACTTCTCAAATATGGCTGTTAATAAGTTTCAAATGTAACACAACAAATTCCAACAGAATTGGCCAAGCTACAACCTAAGAAAATATGTTTTAAGTTTCTCCCAATACACCAACATACTGCTGACCTACCGATTCGGTACTTTTTAACCAGAAATCTGATATTCACATCTTATTTTATTTAACTGAAAGCAAATTCCAAATCACAAGCTGCAAGTTAACATCACAACAGATTGTCTACTATCCATGGTGTATTTCTGATGGCTTGCTGTATCCTGGCTAGACCTTTAAACGCACAAACGCTGAAGAGCAAACAGGAAATTAATTTCACATACAGAGGGGTGTCTCTGTGAAAGGACACGATTCCTCCTGTATTTGACCAGTGTTGTCACAGCATCCAAAATATTAGAGTAGCATAAGCTTTAGAGTACATGCCTAAACATTATCAATCCCTAATCTTCACAGTGTCACCAAATCTGCAAAACTTGGAAAGAAAGCCAGTGCCATGCTTCTGGAACATGGAACCTGCCCGACTGAGGCTGTGAATCAAGCCTCTACTGCACCTGGAAGCGACAACAAGAGAGAGAAGCTGAGCTCACTGAGCAAACAGAGGGTACCTAAAGCACATTCTCTGCACCACTGAGGTATCCAAGGGCTGCCAAAAATCCTTGATTCAGCTGCAAGATGCCAGTTGCTCTCCCCATCAGCACAGCATGATGGTAAGTCACCCCAGCTACAGCGCATCCCCAGCCTCTCTCCACAGCACAGCTCTGAATTCTACTCAGCACAACCCATGCAACACTTTTCAACCAAGTCACTTCACACTTTGAGAGTGGAAGTAGTCAGCTAAGTAAAAAGCTGCATTATTCTAAAGGCTGACATCATCTGAGTCTGCAGGTCTCATGCTTCTTTTCCCACTATGGAAGTCTCCTTCCCTGTTTTATCTTTACAGTTGCACAGGGAGACATAGCACAGCTGTCATCGGAGCTGGACTGGTAACCCACGTCACTCCAGCCATGGGAACTGACAAAAAAGCCAAAGCAGCCAAACTAGACAAGATAATCCCAGACCACAAGTTTTTCAGTGTGATGAACATACACTTTTTGAACTACATAGTAACATACTGTCCTGTCTTGAGTTTTTAAACGTGCATACATTACACAGACACAACATTTCTTGTCACTTGCAGAACTGTAAGAGAAAAAGTGGAAGAAAGAAGCAACTTCCTTCCCTTCTTGCCTTCATCCCCTTAAGGATCAAACCAGGTAGTAGTTAAAATATTACCACCCTTCTCCTTGCCCCAACAATAAATCTTGAAAGGGAACACCACTAGTTACGAGTTAAACAAAAAGCCTGGACATTTTACTTCCCAGATTACTGTACTCTTGCTCCACAAGTCTGGCCATACTAATAGAACAGCACTCACAGGTTGATAACTGGTCTGTAGGGCGTGTGCACTCTGTGAAATCACACCATAAGCACAGTTCAAGCATAAATCCAGCATACAATGACGTCTTAATCAGAGTCTCCAAGGGAATTTCAGGAAATGTACTGAATTCCCGGATACTAATGCTCACCTATTATTTCACCCTTCCTTCTTTTTATTTCTCCCTCTATGTTCTCTCCAGGTGAGTTATTTTCTGCCTTGCCATCTTCCTCATTTCTTTTGCTCTATGCAGGTTTTTGTATTCCATGGGGTGAAAACACAGCACTTAAGATAAAAAACCCCCAACTCACTGAAATTCTAATCAGTTTTCCTTTAACTGTTCTCCATTTTTTCCTCTCCCGTCTTGCTTGTCATTCTTGTCATCTTTTAGAACACTGTATTTTGTCCTGCACTAAAAGGCAACAATTACCCCTTCTTTCAAGCAGTGGACTCAATTGATTTTGTACAACTGTATCTTAATCATTGAAAATACTGAGTTTCTGTAGCCTATTTCAGTTAAGAAACACTTACCTGGTTCTAGTTTTATTACTTTAATTGCTGCTAGCTCACCCGTGTTGACATTTCGAGCCTACAAAAAAAAAAAAAAAACAAGGATTATTTAGAGTGCAGAACACAGCAAACAGCACTGGATTCTCGACTGACAGTCTCTGACAACAGGGAGTCAAAGAGCAACTGAGATACAGAAAGGTCTAAAACAGTAAAACCAACTGTTGGGGCTTTTTTTTGAAGCAAAAACCACCTCAGGAGGAGCAAATAAATTAAAACATCCTGTATATTTGTGTTTCATGTAAGGTTAGAATTTCTTTTTTCCTAAATACACTATGCATTTATTTTTTTATTGGGCTTATGGCATATTTTTTCATTTGATAAGCATCATTATTGAGTTCTGTTATATCCAAAACACTTAGTTAAAATAATTAAGTGTCTGTGTTTAATGACAGCGAACCAAACAGCAAGAATTCTGTCGCTAGCATGCTCTCTGCAGTACATATTTGCAGGAAGGATTCTTTCAACAGAACTTCTCATGCTGAATTTATTTGCCAACAACAAAGCAAGCCGTCTCAAAAAAACCTGCACTAGGCAGCTAATTTCTACCGAGCTCTGAAGCTTTGAGCGCGCTCAGGAAACCCTGCGCTGCCGCACAGCAGCCCTAAATTACGCAAGTCCTCAACCGCGCGGCGCTTCCGTGTTAAAACCCAAAGCCACCCCTGAGATACCGACTGCGAAGCAGCTGGAATGGATGTGGATCTCACAGCAGACAAGAAAGGCCCAGGGAGCATCAGGCGCTGCACGCTGCAGCGTATGTGACGGCGTCCCAGACTCCCAGCAGAGCGATGGAATGCTTCCTGCTCCTTGCACTACATCCCCCTCCGTCCTTACTCGCCGCCGGCGACAGCATCCTCCCCTTGCTGCAAGGGTGTGAAGAAAACAAGCCAGGAACAAAGGAGCTGGAAAGCATTCCCCTCCTATATACAGCAGCTCCGTGGCCAACTTCAGCAGCAATTACTCAGCAGTTTAACTGCATTTTCTACAGGGCCCTGTCATGCTGAAGCCTACGCTCTACCGAGCAGCCAAGGAAGCTACATTTTTAAAAAGTCATTAAGAAGCAACATAAATTATGATAATAATGCTCTAGAACTGTTCCATTTGACTAATTAAAAACCAGGGAGCCATTAGCCTCATATTTTCAGGAGACTTCCCTGCCCCTGCACCCAGTAAGAGGAAGGGGAGGACCGAAGGAGCAGCCCCTGAAGGATGCTCAGCTACAGCCTCTGCACTCCCAGGGGAGTCCTGGTACCCAGAGCCGCCCTGTGCCGCACCACTGGATGCCGTGCCCGCGCTACCCCTACGCCGGGCACAGAGGTGAGACCAGACCTGCTTTTGCCTTTTTCCTGTTCACTTTCAAATCAAAAAAGGCCAGAGTTCCAGAACTCAACGATGCAGAGAGGTGCCCACCTTTTAAGCTCACAATGGTTTCATTTAAGTCACTTTGGGAGTTCAAGGGCTCACACCTTTTATTGACTGGCCATGAGACTCGCCAAATACCGTGTAGTGTGCTGATGCTTAGCATGACAGCTTGAGAACCGGTCATGGAACCACAAGTGGCAAGAAAAATATCCCTAAGACTATAAAAAAACACCCAGTAATAAAGTCTGGAAGTAAATGCAGTGTGTACTCCTGTGTCTAAAGATCTATCCAGGTTATTCCTAGCACAGCCGATCTCAAACCTCCCACTGGTCCTTGGTGTGGTGAGGCTCTTCTGCAATGCTGGGAGTACCAGCTTTTGCAAATAATTTGCAGGCAGATGGTTATGGATAGATCCCAAGACCAGTAGGAATCTTATAAAAGTCAAGTAGTCCAAACTTGATAGATTGTGGAAAAAACAGTTTAAAAAATAAATCAATTTTTTTCTGGCAGCCTTCCCTGTAAGTCATTATTTGCCCACCCCATCGATGGCAGCATGGTCTTCACTCATCACTGTATGGTGGAACCAAGATACTAAAGAAAAAGAGGAGTTTATTTTATCTGTACCAGAAAATAAAGGCAACACATAAGAAAGTGGCACCACTGAAGCATCAGTTAAGATTTTTATTCCTTTTTTCTTTTCCCAACACATTATTTTCTTAGCAAGAAACAAACACATAGGCAAGATGTTCATGAATCAAAGGTCAGCATTTTTTAACCTCCAAGATTAACAAGAAAAATTACTGAAGCTTTAACAAAGAGCTGAGCTCATCAGGGAGTCTTGTTAATACTTAAAGATCTGCTTTGGGGCAACTTGTACTAATAAGGTAATCAGTGAGACAGGACTGTAGGGGATACAAGTGAGGAGATCCTGAAGTTATGCATCCTGCATGCAGCTGGGATGTGCAAGCCAAGCTGAAAAAATTTCAGAGGCTTCAAGGACATTGCTAGTCTAGCAAAAGAATGTTTGGTAATTTTTATTTTATTTTATTTCTTTTTAACAATAGTGTGTTCAACTGTCAGAAATTTCTTTCTCTGCCAATGGTTCTACAGGTCACCACAGAGTGCTACGGCCACTAAAGCAAGATAGAAGGTGGGTAGGAGTTTGTGACAATTTTGGAACAAATCTGATTAAAACATATGAAGATAGTCATCACAAAGTCTTACGTGGTGGTGATATGAAAAAGACTATCAATGACAGACAGACAAATCTATAGATACATCTGGAGCAGGACATGCAAAGTCCCAGTCAAAGGAATGGAGTCCAAGCAGCAGGCAGACTTCCAAACCTGCGCTCTCCACACCTCATGGGCAATTTGGTCCCCTCCCATTGCAAAGGGATTTCTTCCTTTGAGGACACAGTATTGAAAATCTGGGCAGGAAAGAGTAAACGTTGTGTCTTTTCACCTTCAGCTTAGGCATTGCTTCCTTTCTTCAACACCATCAGTAGTGGGACTCTTTGGCTAGCTGGTCATTTACTGGATCACTATCAGCTGGGGCTCAGGAGCAAAATCTGATTTCATGCAGGTCACCAGTGCCTTCAGGAACCCTCAGACCATCAACTGCTTAAGGACACAAATTGTTACTTATGAAAACATTGACTTCAAGTCAACAATCTGAATAAGTTATCACTTTGCATCCTATTCCATTTGGGTTATTAGCACTGAAAGTGGTGTCAGGAGTAAGAATACGAATTGCCTTTGTTAATCTGAGTATATAAAAAAGAGATTATTCTGACTGTTGTGACACAAGGGTTCCTTGTACCCAACAGGTTTTACGAGATCTCATGAAATACCTTTGAAATCACCAGTTGTGAAACAATTCCTTGCTTAAGCTCACGTGAATGAGAGACTGAGAAAGACCGAAGTAGCATACGCTCCAACACATGCTGGAACTGTCTCTGACTCTTAATTTGAGGGTGCTTGCATACAAACCATACAATAGCTCGGTATGTTGAAGACACTGCCTCATGCTTTAGCATAATCACACTGAAGTTGACAGTTACTTACAGGTTTTGAGATTGGAGCATCAATAAGGAATAGCTGGCTGAAGAATAATTTCAAAGAAATATTGTTGAGTTGGCAAATGCAACCAAAATTTTCTAAAGAGGCTCATGTAAGGAACCATATGCTATTTTTTTTGCTTCCACTTGTACCTTAAGCGCTCTAACTCCCAGCCTTTTGAATGATGACGTTAACAGCAACAGCCAAGAGTTCTTCCTCCCATCCCTGTTTCCATGAGCAGGACCTTGCAACCAACTCCTTCAAATGCTGATTTCATTACGTCAGTGAGAATGCATTATGCAGGTTTTCCAGAAGTAAAATCAGCCTACAATGCTTGCATCTACATGCAGTCACTGTACTAAATATGTACAGCATTTATACAATGCCTGCTCTGGAAAACCATATAGGGATCCTCATTCTACCAGCAGCTAAAATACTCTTCCAGAGATCTAGACTGCCATAGCTGGGGAGGAGTTTAAAAAATCCACCAACTGCTAAGTTGGAGAAGCACTACCTAATTGAACAGGAAATAATTGCTACTGTCTCTGTAACAATAGTAGGATATCAGATGAAAACGCTATATAAAAAACCTGCCACCCATTAGAAATAAAAGCTGGAAAAACTCTGGTTTTGTTGTTATTGTATTATACACAAATGTGACACAGAGCCACCAAGATGATGAAGGGAGTGGAGCATCTCCCTGATAAGGAAAGGCTGAGGGAGCTGGGGCTCTTTAGCTTGGAGAAGAGGAGACTGAGGGGAGACCTCATTAATGTTTATAAATATGTTAAGGGTGAATGTCAGGAGGATGGAGCCAGGCTCTTCTCAGTGATGCCCAATGGTAGGACAAGGGGCAATGGGTGTGAGCTGGAACACAGGAGGTTCTGCTTAAACTTGAGAAGAAACTTCTTTACAGTGAGGGTGCCAGAGCCCTGGGACAGGCTGCCCAGGGAGGGTGTGGAGTCTCCTTCTCTGGAGACCTTCAAGACCCACCTGGACGCATCCCTGTGGGATCTCATTTAGGTTCCTGCTCTGGCAGGGGATTGGACTGGATGATCTTTCGAGGTTCCTTCCCATCCCTGATATTCTGTATGATTCTGTGTGTTAACCAAAATGCCTCACAACTGGAAAAGCCTTATTACTCTGAAATAGAGAAGGAAAGAGCAACGGAGCAGGGCAGAACTTGGACGGGGTCTGTTGGGAAACACCAGCCGAGCAAGAGATCTGCACAGTGTGTCTGAAAAGAAAAGGGGAGGAAAGAAGAAAGGGAGGAAGGCTGGTATTTAGTACTGCCCCTAATATATGCCACAACAGCAGATTCAGGAGGAGGAGAGGCCTGTGCAGCTAAATCATTATAGACATGAAATCCAAGGTCTGAGGAGGTAAATCTCTTGCCAAGTTTATATTTGTCTTCAAATGGAAGCTGGTAATATAAAGCGCATAATGCTGCAACAAAAAATAGGCCAAAAAGCAAAGTCTAAGACAGTACCAACAGGGCACTTCTGGCTTTGGCTACGTCCTGTGTGAACTGCTGAACAAATTGCAGACAAGAGATCTTAGTTGCTACTTCATGGGATAACTGGTCCCAGGGCACAGACAGGCTTCCTGACCCGGATTAGCTCAGCTCTTCAGGACAGTGCACCCAAACAGCTTTCCAACCCTCCTGCTTCCAGCCCTTCAGCCCCTCTCAAACCCACGCGACTCCCCCAGGAGCTGATTCAACTCTCCAAGCCAGCAGAAACCCTCCTGCCTCCCTTTTGTTGGTTAGCTTTCTGCCAGGTTAGCTAACTGTGCCAGCCCAGGCATCATGCTGAGTGCCAGAGCTAACGTGAGGTAAGTGGCAGGACAGCCAGGAGCAGGGTAGGGAATCGCCGCTCTCAGGCAGCAGCGAGCTGTTACATCAGTCCAGCCCACACTACAAAGTCACAGCTGTAATTACAACAGGAATTGAACTACTAAGAATTATGCTAAAAATAATTAGGTTCCACATTCTGGCAGGAGGCGTGATGCCAAAATGCGACAGAGGTACAACTTCAGAAAGCAAAGCAATAAAGGTGATGTTAAACAAAAAGATCTGAAGCAAAGGCAAGTAACACTCCCTAAGCAAGGCACACATTCGTGGTTAAGGAAACCACAGTCACAGAAACTAAACCCAGCAGTACTTACTCAACACAGTAAAAACAGGATAGCAAAACATCCACCCCTCTCTGCCAGCCTGACACGCTTCAAAAGCCAATTAAACCTGAAATAGAGAGCCTTCAAAACATAGACATTTATTCCTAGCAAAGTCAACAGCAGCTTCAACAGCTATGAGGTCAATCAAGAAGAAACACAGACTAAAATGCCTACCAAAAAGCACAAAACCGAAAGGCACAGCTTCAGCAGTCCAGAAGCAGCAAAGCTGTAGGAGAACTGATGCCTTACTAGATCACCTCAAGAAAGAGAAGCAAGGACATGCACGTGGAAAGAAGATATTTCTGCGTAGAGGGACTCCTCAGGTTCATCTGTCCTGGACTTACTCTCTTCCAGCAACGTACAGGAGCACTATCAGAAACCAGCGACTCCGAAACACGGCTGAGAGCAGAAAGCAGAAACAGACACCAGGTGTTCCCTAGAGATACCCACAGAATCCAGGAGTTTCAGCGTGAAGCAGCTGAGCTGGTAGATACAGGAGCTCCCTCACCAAACCCAACTCGCATGCCAAAGGGCTGGGGAGCAGAAAAATCAGGCTTTGTCCTTTTTAAAATGAGACCTCAAGCAATATGCACCCTATAGAATTCTGTGTCTTCATTTGTTAGCTGGCTGAAGCCATAAACGGTGAAAAGAACTGAAATACAGCAGACATGGTATAGCAGATGACTTTGCAGGAATGATCATCTCACTAATTATTATAACTATTTGAATTTCAGTAAAGGGGAAAGTAAAAGGAGGACATTTCTTTTTGTAAGATGCTAAAAATCTTTGGAAGGGTCCACCCGCTCTAGATGAACAACCTGTGAGATGGTAAATGAAATTCAACCTTTATTAAACCAAAGCAATCTTTTTTTCCCCAAGATATGATGTGATATAAATTAACCATATGAACAAAAGAAATGGACCTACCATCACCTCAGAATATACTTCAAATCTATGTGCAGTTACCACCAAAACCAATGGTATTAGGATGGGGGCAAACAGGAAAATTATAGCATTATGATTAATATAGACACTGTCAGAATATTGCATGCAGCACTTGGAACTCAAACCCCAAAAGACTGGTGTAAATTAGAGAGGGCCTGGAACTAGGGATGATTAGAATGGCAATTCCATAGGAAAAGACAGAAAAGTCTTTCTAAATGAGAGATGGAATGGAGCAAACAAAATTAAGCAACCACCTCATTTAGTATTTCCTGAAACTGAGCAGGACAGGACAGTGTCTCTTTTTCACAACCAAAAAACCATAACTCTTCTTCTACACTTTGCTGACCACCCTACACAATTAAATTATTTGCAGCAGTGAAATACAGAAACACAGAGGACAGAAATAACTTGCACGACAGCACAACTGACTTTCACCCTTTCTAGCAGGAGTCATTTTGGACAAGAATATTTGACAGAAACAGAAGGTGAAATTAAAAAACTTTCCTGACACTTAACTGCAATTAGAAAAGCAATTTTACTATCAGTCTCTAAACTAGATTTTAGACGAAGCTAAATTACTTGACAACTATGTTTACTGAGACAGAGAAAGCAAAACCATACAAATGAAAACGTGATGTGCAACACTGAAGAACACTCAACTCCAAAAACCACTATTAGCAGATCATCTCTCTGTGATTTCCTACAGATACATCAGCACCCAGCACAGCAGTAACTCCATCTCACCATTAACTTTGTCAGTCTTGAGAGGAGACATCTCTGGACATGGGAACAGACTTTCAGTCCCGTGTGTTACTCAAACTTCTAAGGAAAACTTTGTAGTGTTAATGTTTTAGCCACCTATCCTGGCAACACAGCTGCACTGAAAAAATACATTAAACCCAAACATCATCTCTCTTTCAGACCCTCACTGAAAGCAGTGCTACGTCCAGTGATTACATCCCTGGGACACATCAAGAACTAAGCAACCCAGATGAAGCTTCATCTCCCTCAACAAACTTGTGCTGGTGCTAGTTAGAAGAGACAAATTATTGCTGACTGTGCATATTTGATAGAGAGCTAATGGCACGAAGAAGTTACCCATTACCTTTCTTGTGATGCATTCACTATCATCTCCTCCAAGGCCTCTTTGAAAGCTGAACTTGGGCGGCAGGGCAGATAATTATGAAATACTGGTTCAAACCAAAATTCCACCCTTGCGGTGCAACAGCAGCTAAAACAGCAGGACTCACAGCAGCAGGATCGTATCAGTCTGACCCACATCCTCATTCCCTTCGAGTCTCCGTAGTTCAGACCACACCACGTGCTCTTACTTCAAATTAAAAAAAATCTTCAGAGTCGAGACTGACTTTCTTTTTTTTCTTCATATTATTTATTTTTAAAACAAATTAAACATATACTCCATGCTGTGTTGTGGCTCAGTTAAACTAAAACAGAGCAAGGAAGTAGATGCCAGTCTGCTCTGCTTTCAGCTCCTCAACACTCTGCCAGGAAAGCAGGTTACAGAAAGGTCAGCATTTAGCAAGAATGTCAACACAACAAGACTGTCATCTTATTAAGGCAACAACCCCTACCTACTAACAGCAGAAACGCCTCCCTGCTAAGGGGGAAAACCCACAATTTACAAAGAACAGTTTGAAGCTGTTCAAGTACATCCAGTGCTTGGATCTGCTCTGCTGAAATCCCACTGATGAACGCTGTTACCACACAGCTAATCTCAACTTCACACAATTATTTCATCAACCACAAAGTTCACCTACAGACGACAGGATGAAGCAAATGAAAAAGGCTTTATGAAACCCCTCACAAATTTAAGATAAAGCCCCTGTAAACTCATATGTAGATGACACACAGGACTATATTACTTCCTCTTTTGTCACACTAAAAATAACCAGTTTTCATTATTTTTGGGAGGCTACTTTCATGCTCCACTTTGAAGGCATCTTGGGCAAGACTTTGCCTCAAAATGAAACAGGCAATAATCCATCCAGGAGAAAAGCACATCTCATTTTTTTACACTGTCCACAATCTAATCAGAAAGCACTTACCTCTCTTCCATCTAGAAGAAATAAATAATTATAATAGCAGACTAGTGTATCCTGGTCCTGATGTATCACTTTCTGTCTCAGCTGTCAGAGGCAGATTGTAAACATAAACCCACTCTGAGGGAGGAGAGAACTTCTGTCTCTCAAACACAAAAAAAAAAGTCACAAGCAGTGCCAAATACTGGCCACCCACAGAGCACGGAAAGGAAGGCTACTGCAATACAAGGGTGATAATCACCAAGAAAACTTTGGCAAACCCCATGAAATATAACAGGTTTCAGAGGCACAGTGGTATTGCAAATGTAAATCTTCACTCTGTGGCTGTAGGTAACGTCCTTAAAATTAAACCATAAACACAGATGACTTGGCTAATTCACACCCATCAAAAACATGTACAGAGCACTGAAAAAACCTGATATCTGATTAAGATATCATAGAGTCAATACACCAGGTAAAAACTGCAACAGAAATAGAGCTGAGCACATCAAGATAACAGTTCACAGAAAAACAAAAAACCAGAGCATAAGGCAAGTAGACTTGGATAACTAAAACAGCAGCATAGTACACAAATACTCAAAGAAAGTTGGCAAGGTGGGGAAAACAACACAAAAAAAACCCCCTTTCAATTAAACAATTAATAAAGCAGAGAGTTAGCACACTAAGAACGCAGTCACAAGAGAATTTATATCCTGAAACTTCCATGACACTTAAGCGAGCTGAGCTTAAACCAAAATCACTCTGACCCAAACAAGACTTCATTCTAGGCACATTCACTTCGAAGGAAAGGCAGCATCAGCACCAGTTTTGTACCCCTCAAATTGTGGAATGGCTCTAAATGTCTCCCTACAGCCCTGCTGACCAATACAAGTTTTATTAAACACACACATGCTCACCCTCGAATGACAAAAGCAGTCCAGAAGACACTTGGCTGATGTAAACGCTGACACATTTAAACTGATGCTTCCAACAAGCTACACAAGACAAATTTCAATTCTCCCCCCTCCTGCTCTGCCACCAAAAAGGAGCAGGTAACATCCAGTGTCACCCTCCCTGGGGGACAGGCTGCTGCATCCCATCGGGCAAGAGTTCAACCGGATACACCAATAACAACATCCACTGCAGAGCAGAGGAGAAATACCCAAGTATGCTATAAAGCCCCCAATAAACAAACTTCTGTTCGGCTGCTGTTGCTCTAGCTTTGCTTTCCCTGCGTTTGTGGAAATTAGGTCAGGATCATTAAAGACTCTGATCCTAACGACACCTTTCCCGACTGCCCGAGGCTGCTCAGCCTCACGTTTTACAGAGACACAAGCACAAAACGCTGGTATTTCCACCCAAGGCAGCGCCGGCAGCAGCAGGTGGGATGCACACCCCGCTCGCCTTCAGGCACGCGATTTAAAGGGCCATTGGGGCTGGAAACCACAGAGCCGGGCAGGGCTTCCTGCACCCGCACAGCGCCCGGCTCGATCCCCTCGTTCCGCCCGGGAAACACACCCGAGCC
>NW_010318819.1:0-405 GCF_000700745.2 Antrostomus carolinensis | reverse complement strand
TCCCTTCCAATCCCTAACATTCTGTGATATCATTCTCCATTAAATTCCATATGTTGAAAACAAGGCAGAAAGGGTTGAGAAAGAGCACCAAAAACCCAGCAGGTGGCATGTGGGCATCTCTCTTGATGTAGAAGCAAAAACCACCATGCAGACTCTTTCCTAGGGAAACTTTGGAAAAAAACTGCCATTATGTACACAGTGATGGACTATAGCAGGCCTGAAGCTTCAGCACATACAAATACATGATTATTACATAAAGAGAATAGCAAGAGAAATACAAAGATATCCAAGTTAATACCTGCTTCGAACTGTAAAAAGACAAAGCACTTTGGCTTTTAAAAAGGAGAGAAGAGAGGAGCAACTGAAGTATGGAGTTGTTCACCTAAAAAAAATTCCTTAAAAATC
>NW_010318818.1:1150-1453 GCF_000700745.2 Antrostomus carolinensis | reverse complement strand
GGAGACCCCTCTCTTCCCACCGCCCTCCCAGCCCGGCTGTCCCTGGCAGTGTCCCTGTCCGGGGGCAAAGATCTCCAACTCAGAGTGGCCCCAGGGGATGGCACAGCAGGGTGCACGAGTGAGCACGGGGCCAGCCCTGGCACCAGCCCTACACCAGGGGGTCGTGCAGACTTACAGGATGAGGATCTCGTTCCACAGCAGCTCAGAGATCCCCATCTGCTTCCCCGTCTTCTTGGTCTCGCTGGGCAGCCCGTCGCCCGCCACCTCCACGTAGCAGTTCATCCGCGACGGGCGGCTGTGCGC
>NW_010318818.1:799-1075 GCF_000700745.2 Antrostomus carolinensis | reverse complement strand
CCTGTCCCCTGCCCCACACACACCCCGTCCCTGCCAGCTCAGGGTGCCACCTCTCACCGCAGAGTAAACTGCTCTTGGAGAGGGGGAGTGAGGAGCAGTTCTGAGGGCAGCAATGCCCACATCCAGGTGCTCCCATCGCCAGCCCCCAGCTTCACCCACGCCTTGGCCCCACACTCGGAGGCTGCAGGAGTAGCACGGTCCCCAGAGACAGTGCCCCACCCCTGTGGGCATGGCAGGGGGAAGGGGGCTCTGCCAGAGCCGCTGGGTAGAGGCACA
>NW_010318818.1:0-242 GCF_000700745.2 Antrostomus carolinensis | reverse complement strand
GACCAGGGCTGCGTTGGGGTCTCAGGTCTGTCCCCCCAGGACACAGCCCGGCCATTAGAGTGAGTGACCCTCGTGGCAGGGAGACTTGGCAAGGACAGGAGCACACCTGGCAAACACGGGGTCCCTCTCACTCCCCATAAACCACCCCAGAACCACAGGCAACAGCAGCGCTGCGCCACACGGAGAGAAAGCACCTTTCAACTGCAACACCACGGCCTGAGCCGAGCCGAGCTGAGCTGAGC
>NW_010318817.1:0-3110 GCF_000700745.2 Antrostomus carolinensis | reverse complement strand
GCTCTTCCCCTGTGCAAACTTCATTGTCTTCCCATTCACATATCACAGGAAGATCTCAAGAAGTAGCTTGTCCCGTTTTCCACGTGCAAGTTCACAGATAGCTCTGCACTATTTCCACCTCTAGTTTTACAAGAGCTTAAATTCCTTAAGGTGCCAGGACTCAGCGGGTTGTCTGTGTTTCTAATAGGAAACACGGGGTAAAGTACTAGCCACACTTCTGCTTTCCTTGCCCTTCCTTCCTTCTGGAACAAGTTGTGACAGCCTATTCCCATCAGGTGATCCAAATTCCACTAAGTGACAGTGCCATATCATATTTCCCTATGTATTTGAGCGCCCCAGCATCCTCCTGTTGCTCATGTAGGTTTCTAATATCAGAATAGAGGCAATTAAAAATATATTCCTTACATGCACCTTTGTGCCAAATTGAATGATATAGTGTACGTAAGAAGATTTTCAAGGAGTTGCTATGTCAGCGGTGAGGAGATGTGCTGAGAATTTGAAACTGATGCAGGATCTGAAGAAGAAAATTCATGAAGTAGTAAGCACCTGAAGGTCACTTTGATCCAATTTTCCATTTTCTTGCAGAACATCAGACATAGTCAGGTTTTGGGAGAGAAGATACTGCACTTGTTAATAACTCCATGATTTTTGTAGTTCACAACTAAATTTTCACAGCTGCATTACAAGTGCAGAAACAAGCAGTGATCTCATAAGTTGTTCTAAAGGATATTTTAATGAAAGAATCTTTCATTTTTTCCCCCACTACTGAAATTAAACATCCCCTGGAATCCACAGAATGTGCTCGTAGAGGTTTCTTCCCAATCTTTCTTGCAAACCTCACTGGTAACTTAATACATTGCTTCTAGTTCCCAGTTTTCCTCAAAACCTTGGTTCTTAATTAATTTTTTCCTTGATGAATACATCAAGAACATCATCATTTTGTTGTTTTTAATGAGATATTCTCACAGGCATCACTGCACCACACTTCACATGTGCTAATCACTTTAAAAAAAACCTGAGTGCACTGATTTTGTGTATTAGCTTCTATAGGTACGGTATTTAAAGCCTGACAGCCCAAAGTTCTTCCATATAGCCTCTTGGAGATGGAAATTCCGCTCATGAAAAGTCCTCTCCCTTTTGCACTATATTGTGAGTAGCCATATATACAGAATCTGGCATTCAACTGCAAGAATGGCGGGGCTTTATTTGGATTTTTTTTTTTTTACAACAGCCCCTTTGTGCTGTTGTAAACTTGCACCTAATTGAGAGATTGACAAAAGTCAAGTCCTCAGCTCCTTTGGAATTAGTAAGTATGCAGTCAAAAGATCAAAAAGTCTCCCTAGTTTTGCACGGTTCTTTTGAATCCACTAAAACCAATTATAAACAAAGATGTCCTGTAGTGCCAGGCCTCTTTCTGGCAAGTTTTTTTGAAAACATAACTCTTTCGAAGTCACTGTCCTCAAAATCATCTCTTGGAGCAAGTAAGTCTTACCTTTCTGGGTCTTGGAAAGATATATGCGTTCATTTCAATTAGGACATGCAAGTAAACTTGTGAAACCCATGCATTTTACAAATTGCTCTGACTTATCCCAGGTATCCAAGTGGGAAATAATATGGAATAAAATGTGGAGTATCTCTTCCATGATCCCTGAGAGAAGGATCAGTAAGAACAGAATCTCACTGCCTTTTTCCCCAGGCAAGTAGAGGAAACATTTGGGACACAATTATAAAGCCAGAGCAAAATTTATTGCTGAGTAAAAGAAATAAGGAGGCAAAAACATAGGATAAAGATTAATTTCAGGCAATATTTGAAAATAGATGAAAGCAGAAAACCCACAACTTTTCACTACTTAGACTCATTTAAGAATCCCTGTATTTTTATTAGGTACTGAATTAGACAAATCCTGCAGTTAAAAACCCAACATGTTCTGGTTTGAATTTTCTGCAGTCACACTGCAATGGAAACAGTAACAAAAGTGTTTTAGTTGTCTAGCCATTGTAAAAACATACTCATTTTTGGTCTCAGCTGATGATAAAATTACTTATCTTCAGTGTCAAGTTCTGCATACTGGGACAGTGGTTAACCCTGCTGAAGTCAACAGCAAAATTCTGCTGACAGCCTAAGGAAAGAGTTGGTGAATCACAGGGTTACACCAGAGTAGGTGGACAAACTCCAATATGCTCAGCCTGTACTCTGCAGAAGGACTGATGAATTTCTTTGCTTGTCATACCACACTGCCCTTTTACAGGCATGAAAGCTCCCGGGACCACGTCCAGAGAGGAAACCCCTGGCAGCTGCTGACTGCTGGTGAAAGGGACTACTGGTGTCACTTGTGAAGCCACTGTGGGGGCTGACTCATCCTCAACTTCTTTTTGCATCACTCATCTGAATTGTCCCTGGCCTATCCACTTCTATAAAGGAAGCAAGACTTTCTTTGGTCCCACTCTATTTAACCAGGTAAACCTGTGAATACATAAATATGGAAAGCTTTGGAAAAAGTGAAAATGCTACAAGAGCTACTCAATTAATTTCACTCCCCCCACCCCAAAATGGTTCCCAGTGAAAGCCCTATGACGAGAGGACTGTAACAGCAAACAGTTCCTCGTTGTTCCCTGTGGCATAGGGACCGAATATCCCAGGGCAGAAACAAAGTGACAACACTGAATAGAGATTCATCTTCTTAAAAAAGCCTTCCACACATAACTAACTACCTCGTGCAGAAGCCTTTCAGTTTTGGCTGTAAAACTCGTAACACTGGTTCAGCAAAATGTACAGCAATTGGACTTCACCTGGCGGTTTCCTCCACCGATTTTTTTCCTCACACAGCCCACCTAAAAACCACTTTTCCATCCAGCTTAATCCCTCCCTCCTGCAAAATGCTCCTCAAGTTAAGTCCATATTCTTAAATATAAATTCAAGAATATGGGGACACGCTCCTCATTTTTAAACCATCCCACCCCCCTGGTATGTCCGGCTGGTGCCGTGACCCCGCGCGGGGGGCTGCGTGGAGGGAGCCTCGGCGGGGCCTGGGCCTTTGCAGGGACTTTGCAGAGGTGGCTGCTTGCCCGCCCAGCGACCGCCGACCCGGGCGCGGCCCCGTTACCCCGCC
>NW_010318816.1:661-1999 GCF_000700745.2 Antrostomus carolinensis | reverse complement strand
TACGGCTCCCAGGACGCGCTCCCCTTCCGAGCCATCAAGGAGGGTGAGCTCTACTTCCAGGAGGACCGGGAGGTCAATCTGGTGGAGCTGGCCCTGGCCACCAACATCCCCAAGGGTTGTGCTGAGACGACCGTGCGAGGTGAGGGGACCCTGGGGACCCCAACAACACCCCGCTCTTGCCTGACCCTGGTGTGGCCAGGATGCTCCTCACCATCCCTTCCTCACAGTGCACGTCTCCTACTTGGATGGAAAAGGCAACTTAGAACCACAAGGAACTGGTAAGGACTGGTGGGGGGTGACACTAGGTTGTGTGTGTGTGTGGGGTTGGGGGCTCATTGTCCCCATGGTGGAGCTGGGGTTGGATTTTGGGGTCCTCTGTGACGTGTCTCCCCCCACCACAGTACCCAGCGCCGTCTCCACGCTGACGGACGACCTCCTCAAGTATTACCAACACGTCACCCGGGCCGTGCTGGGTGATGACCCTCAGCTGATGAAGGTGGGGTGGGGACGAGGGTGAACCCCCCTCTCCCCATTTTATCCCCAATGAGGTTGACCCCCCACTTTTGACTGATGTCCTCATCCATAGGTGGCCCTCCAAGACTTACAGACCAACTCCAAGATCGCCGCTCTCCTGCCTTACTTTGTCTACGTGGTCAGCGGGGTGAGCGTGGGCGATGGGTGGGATGAGGTGGGTGGTCCCTTGGGGGCTCAGCCCGGTTCTCTCGGCAGGTGAAATCGGTGAGTCACGACCTGGAGCAGCTGAACCGACTCTTGCACATCGCCAGGAGTTTGATCCAGAACCCGTTCCTCTGTCTGGGTTCCTACGTCCGCAGTCTCATCACCAGTGTCATGTATTGTACCCTGGAACCTTTAGCTGCTTCCATCAACCCCCTCAACGACCACTGGACCTTACGTGACTACGCTGCCATGTTGCTCAGTCGCATCTTCTGGTGGGGCAGGAGACCTTTATTTGGGGGGAAAGTGGAAGATATTGGGGGCAGCTTCTGGGGGGGCAGGAGACCTTTATTTGGGGGGAAAGTGGAAGAAATTGGGGGGGGGGAAGGGGTTTAACCACTGTGCCTCCTTCCTCCTCACCACAGCATCCATCTTCCTCACCCACAGGACCCACGGTGACCTGGTGAGTGGTCTCTACCATCAAATCCTCCTCTCTCTCCAAAAAGTCTTGGCTGATCCAGTGCGTCCTCTCTGCTCCCACTACGGCGCCGTGGTGGGATTGCACGCCTTGGGTTGGAAGGTGAGGAAGAGGAAGAGGGGACCACACATGAAGGGGGTCGCTCCCCACCCTGTGCTGCTGTCTGTTTGTCTGTCTGTCCTCTC
>NW_010318816.1:257-635 GCF_000700745.2 Antrostomus carolinensis | reverse complement strand
TACCCCCATCTCCCTACTTATTGGGCCAACCTTCAAGCGGTGTTGGATGACTACTCGGTCTCCAACGCTCAAGTCAAGGCTGATGGTCACAAAGTCTACGGTGCCATCTTGGTGAGTGGCTCGTTGGGCTGAAGGCAGTTGGTTGGGTGAGGGGTACACGTGGTCCCTATTGCCATCACCATCTGTCACCCACTGAGGTGGGTGCTGGGTGCTCACCCCCTCCATGAGTCCTACAAGCCAGGTGCCATCAACCCTTGGCATGGGGATCCATGGGTGGCATCAACCCTTGACACAAGGATCCATGGGTGGCATCAACCCTTGACACAAGAATCCATGGGTGGCATCAACCCTTGGCATGAGGATCCATGGGTGGCATCA
>NW_010318816.1:0-207 GCF_000700745.2 Antrostomus carolinensis | reverse complement strand
GCATGGGGATCCATTGGTGTCATCAGCCCTTGGCATGGTGATCCACCCCCTCCCCGTCTCCTCAGGTGGCCGTTGAGCGTCTGCTGAAGATGAAGGCACAGCAATCGCCCGCACCGGCATCTGCAACCGACCCACGGCAGGAGAGCTCCCCACGGCACAGCCCCAACCAGGACCCCCCAGCTGAGACCGGCTTCGGCCTCGGCCGCC
>NW_010318815.1:0-13683 GCF_000700745.2 Antrostomus carolinensis | reverse complement strand
TGCGCTTTATTTTTTTTTCTTTTTTTTTTTTAAAGCTGAATCATAGAAAGCAATTGTTATTTCTCCTATGATGACATAATTTCTAGGTTTTGTGGACAGAATTTGGCAGCAGCCAGGCACCGGATCTAGGGGGTTTTTTTGGTGCAGTGATGCCAGGACGGATCATGTTCAGGATTTCTGAGGACTTCTCAAAGAAAGTGAGCTTTCTTTTCTCCGTATAGAGTGGCTGTTGGAGGGCTGTGTCCAAAAACTGCTTTTTCTGAACTGCCAAAATGCACCAAAGCAGATTATGCGGTCTCATATAGCAGCTGTATTTGTCTCTTTGAGCACTGAATTCCAGGTATCACAGGAATCAGGTGGTGAATTTAGATATTCATGACGCTGTCTTGCTGCGGGATAGGAAGTTTCAGATTTTTATGATCTGATATAGTTCAGCAATTAACAGGCAGAGCCCCAAGCTAGCAAGTGCAACTTTGCTCTGAGCCCTTTCTGAGGGTTTTCTTTATAGCTAAGGGTGTAAAGGCAACTGAAGAAACCTGCTTTTGCATGAATTGCCTGCAGTGGTATTAACAATATTTCTTCTAGGCTACTGTGTTCTGAAAATTACAGTTGTTTCACTACACTCTATTCTGGAGCATATTACTTTCTACTACAACTTCCCCCCCACCCCACCCCCTCCTTTCTGATCTCACTATTCATACTCACTTGCTACTTGTCCTGTCCAGCCAAGGAAGAGGGAAGCACCATGTTCCCACCACTTCTGTCCTTCCCATACCACATAGTCAAGGAAAATGTCCACCACCAGCGGCTTGTTTTCTGTATTCTCGCTGCTTCTGTTTCCACACACACAGTCCAGCACACCTGGAGTTACAAGAAAGTAATTATATTCTAAATGTTATATAAACTATAATCATTTTATTGTATTCTTGGCCAAGTCTCTGAGTTGCTGCTCTTGTAAGACACTTTTGTGATAAAATAGGGAAATAAAACTCTACCAAATGTTCCAGGTATAAATGAAATTTCCTGGCTAATGAGGCCATCATTTTTTATTTATCCTCATACTCAGACTAGAGCAGCTGCCAAGCCAAGGATGATGGCCTTGTGGGAAGGCTGTGGCTACAGATCTGTCCCCAGGAAGAACATGGCCACTTTAACCCGCGGACTAGCAGAACTGATGAAGCTACTGTCTCCAGTCATCCATCCCATCCTGCTGACCAGCTCATCAACCACCTTCCAAAGCACCAAAGTTCACTGTGTACTCTTTCTAGACCAAAATCGGTGATGGATTGGCTTATCTTTAAACAGTGCACAGTGTTGGTGTGTCAGTCAGATAAGCTGATTAAACCAGCCCCAACTGAAGTTCCTGAGGGACTTAAGACCTATCACATGTTAGATACCACCTGTGAAATTTGCACCACAGGATCCCATCTTGCACATCCCTGCATCATGGCCTGCACCTCACAGGCTGCTGCCGCAGCACTGTGGCCACCTTCTAGCACACAAGTCCCCATGGCCACACGTGTGGCACCCCGGTTTACAGAGCCGGATGAGGTCAGCACTCTGCAACAGCTGAGCAATCCGTGCTCCTGGCTGGGCTGTAACTCCAAGAGAAGCCGCACACTAAAGGTGTACTACCGGCAGGAGACAAGCTGTATTGCTTGCTGTTACTCCTCACACCACATGCCTCTTCCTTCCCTCCTCCCCCTATCTGGCCCTTTCACAAATGCTGGAGAGGAAAGGAAGAGCAAAGTTGTTTTGAAGCCCTCTTTATCCTTCTGTGTTCATCCACTGTGCTGAGTGGTACTCAGGGAAACTTCATTAACTGTCAAGAGGTAGATGCTTAGAGGAGAAAAAAAAAATAAAAAAATCACCCACATATCTACTGGCAACCCACTCCAAGGTCTGTGTGCAGAAAGGCGGTCTTGTACAGTCACCGGTCATACCTGCCTTACATGTAAACTACTTCAGCCACAGTAGTTATTTGTAAATTTGCATGTTTGTCCAAAATTCTGGCAACTTTTTTGTTTTTTTATTGTTTGGCGGGGTTTTGGTTGTTGTTTGTTTGCTTTGTTTGTTTGTTTTAATAAAGTTTTTATGCTTTAACTACTATTTTCAGAAAACATTACTTTTGAATACCTTTTTTTTAAAAAAAATAACCCTTTTAGAAAGTTGAAAATTAACCTTAAAATAATTTAATTTTTTACTTGAAAAGACTGAACAGATTTTACCAAATAAATATTCTTTTAAAAAATGTGCTGAATATATTTTACTAGGAAAAATTCCTTTAAAAAATCAGCTTTTCTAGTAGAACTGCTTTAGAAGCAAGATACTTGTTTCTTTTAGAAAGAGACATGTTCAATTACACTATGAAGCTTCACTATATATTGAAAATTATATATTATTTCCATTTCATACTGGCAATATATACTTCACACACTTAACTGAAAGAGGACAATGAAATATATATTTCTTGCTTGATTTGACACACTATGGAGATACAAATAATTGTTGTAACATAAAAAATAGGAGTAAATCTAGACAGACAGAGCAAAGAGAAGATTTGATAAACACTGGTTCCTCCTGGAAAATGTGAGAAGAATTTAACCACTTTTTCAAGTAAAGAAATAAACTATCATAATACAGTATGATATAATATAAATTCAACATGAAAAAAATACAAACTGACTTGGTAACAAGACAGAATTACGCTCAAAAATGCTTTATGCTGAAAAATTAAACCTTTTGGACACTTTCATAAAAGTATGCTTACACCAAAGAAAATCCTTCAGAAAAAGGCTGGTCACAATTGAAATATAACAGGCAAGTAAATTTCAAAACAACATTAAGTTAAAAAAATCCTACTTATTTTTCTGAAATCATTTAGACTAACCATTCCTTCCACGCATTTCCCCAGTAAGCCTGATGTACTTATGGGCCTGATATGCAACAAAAAGGTATGCAGTCAATACAAACAACTGTTGAGTGGTGACTTTTAAAACAGTCTATGGCAGACTCAATAAAATAACAACTACGTGTGTGACTGACTACAGCAAAACCATGAAAACCTAATGAGATTTCTGTCTGGAAGTTAACCCTTGACCACATTTTACCCTTCTGATGCTGACTCTTTCAGTAGGTTAACAGTGCTTATTTTATCATTACACTACTGGCATACAACAAAATAGCGTATAATAAAATTAAAAAGAGAAATACAGAGAAATTAATAGGGCAGATACTTGCCCAACAGCACGGCTACTTGTAAAGCCTTTGATTCAAATGCAGCACCCAGGACATAAAGAACATTAAATTAGGAAAAAGGAAAGTACTAGTAGGAAGAAAACACATTATTATATCCATATGCTAAACTTTCAGATGTGGAATTAAAAGTATATGCAAACAAGTATCTTCAAAGAAAGAAGGAAAGAAAACAAAGAAGTAATCCCAGTTTGACTGTTTTTAACATATGGATTAATAACTTATTGCATACTTCATTGTAATTTAGAACGAGCATTGCACAAACCTCCGTAAGTAACTCAGTTTAAATGCCCATTTACCTGATAATGCAATGCAAGGCAATTTTCAGTAAACATTTATGTACTAGAAAATTATGCTAGTGAGGAAAACTAAAATTAAGATATTCCCCGAACAGCACAAGAAATGAAAAGCCCAAACAAATATTTTATTGCAGAGAGGTGAAAAGTAAATTTAGTTTAATAGTATTTTCAGCCTTCAGCATAACTAAGACTTCAGACTTGGGGTTGACAATAAAAGCTTTAGAAATAAGAAGGTATGGCAACTCTCTTATAGCACTGTCCCATTTGCTGAAGCAAAGTAACCTCAGTATCTTTCTCGCTCTGCTGGTAGTCTGGGTGAGACCCCTGTCATCTCACTGCTTTATTTGTGCCTATAAAGTGAGACAATGATGCTTTCTTCACTTGAGAAGTACTGTTGAAAATAGAAAGTCTGTTACTATTGATTGTGGAGATCCTGGGTGCACATAGCTCCTTGGATTGTCCTAATCTAGCTCTTTCTGAACCAGTGAACAGCAAAAATCGTGCTACGCATACATAGTAACTTGAGTAACAGTTGCTACAAAACGAGTGGATCATCTAGACCTGTGACTTGAAAGAGCGCTCAGTTCTGCATACCATTACAACCAAAGCAGTAAGCAAACTACCAGAGAACAAGTTTGATTGACTCATATAAATCATCGCTATCCTGTCTCAACAATGCTCATTTCTTGACCAATTGAGCAAATCAAAATAAAATAAAATAAGATACTAAGCCCAGGACCTAATGTTGCAATATATGAGGTGCTGGAAGAGCAAGGCAAGTAAAAAACATGTAAATGTAAATTGTAATAGGTTCTTGCAGGGTCAGTGAAGTTCCCAGCTTGCTGTCCTTGCAATTACTCTCACAAAATGGCCAGCCATGATTAAGTGATAATGAAGTATCCTAGAAATCATTTGGATATCGGGCCAGTCAAAGAATTTGTGCACAACCCCTAATGTCACAGATGGCTTTAATTTGCATGCCTTCCCTTATGAATACTGAACCAGAGTCATGCAAACACTTCAGAATCCTTCTTAGAGTTTATGTGAGATTTCTGCCTCACTATGGTTCATAGGGGTTGTAGAAAACCTCAAATCTCCCGATGCAATTATAGTCTAAGATAAACATGAAGGAAGGAAGAGGAAGAGAAATGCTTAAAGATTGTGTTTACTAAGTTTGCTGGAAAATCTGTCCTTTAGAAGTTGTTCAGTACACTTTAAATGGCTTCACTCATGATTTAAGCCCTCCTGACAGCCTGAAATCCAGAAGACACAAAGATGATACAAAGTGCTCTTTTAGAATTACAGACTCTCACTCAAGATCACTATTGGACGTGCTCAGAGCTTGAGCACAGTTATTAACATAGCAGCAAGAGGTCTGTAGGAAAAAGCAATGCCATTTATTAAACTAGTGGCTATAATGACAAAAACCAAACAAGCTTCTGGGCCCAAAGAAGGGCCTTAAGTTTACCTGCTCTTTTTTAGTAACTGCATCAAATAGGCCTGTAAAAAATACAACATCACTCTACAATTTTCATTTATGATTTTTGGCAGTTACAGCAATGATCAAAACTATGGCTATTAGCAGGTAATAGCTATATTGATACTACATCATACTATTGGCATTATCATACCTGCACTAGCAATATGTTAACTGTCTGTCACTCTCTCCTCTTTATATCATAGTCTTCCCATATGGAGCTACATACACACATGTGAAATCATAAACACCTATAACGGTTAAGACCTAACCATTTGTTTTCACATGCCTACCATCCTGAAACCCAGATGCTTGAGTACAACATCCGAGTATTCAAAGAGAAACAAAACTAGAGTCAAAGAAAGAGTACAAAAACTAAGCCCAGCTCCAAGCACATAAAATAACAAGATACTGAAAAGCAGTTATAGATTACTTATAGAAAGGAAAAATTAAAAGACAACAAATAGTGTTTCGTAATGCTTTTCTAAATACTAAAGACCTGTCTAAATAGCAGAAACAAATAATAAAGACCTAGGTAAATCATGATGTTAGTTGAAGAACATATTTGTTATAAATGCTGTTTCAGAGACAAACCCTGCCCTGATCTCCAATTAATTAAGAAGTTGCTTTGCTCTCAAGAGGGTGGGAGGTATGTGTCGTCATTTGTGTTCGAGTGAGGAATTAATTTTTTTGTATCCATTGGCAGTAGGGAGCATATATGTTGTGGAGTAGCTAATGTAGGAGAAAAGGACTACATTAACATCTGTGAGGATAATCAGTTCATATACACTATGTTCTTGGTTTTGCCATATTTAATATATCCTGTAATTTTTAGTTGCTGAGAACTCCAGTCTTGCAATAGGGCTCTGTTGTGCCTGTGAAGGTGCTGAATAAAGATGCTGGTCTATGCCCTAGAGAGCATATGTGTTCATTCATCAAACAGAAATGAAAATGTGTCCTCCTGTAGAGAATATCTTGGCAGAGCAAGGGCATGATGTTTTACTTAAGCTCTGCTTGCACAACCCAGCCCATAGCCCTGAAGGCAGTGCCCTTGAAGTCTCCTTAAAGGGTAAGAATGAGAAACAACAGTAAGGTTGTAAACAGAAGGGAGGATGTTCAACAGGATTGGCTGGCCACAGGGGTGGGGAGGAAGTGCCACCTGGAATCGGAAGTAAGGAGAGACTGATCCTGGAAACGGAAGGAAGGAGAGACTGAGGCTGGCATGAATGCGGAAGTAAATTCACCTATAACCAATTATAAGGCAATATGTGTGATATTTAGCTAATTAAGCCAATAGTAGTTTTGTTTGTACCACATGAACCCTGTAGAACCCTATAAAAGTTTGTTGTTTTAAGCTAATAAAGGTCATTATGAAAGTTCACTCTTACCTCCATGAGGACTCCGTGAATATTTCGGGGGATCTTCCTACATCCTCCCTCCTGCCCCAAATCAGTATCCTTGAGAGGCAGATGTAACAAAATAGGCAGCAGCTAGGTATGGCTTGTATCAGTGCCAGAGGCATTTTCAATCAAAAGTTTTAAGGCACCATTTGAAACACAATGTATGAGGTTCCTGAGCTTTCCATGGGAACTTTTCCCATACCAAGTGGAAAGTAAGTAGCAAATGCAGGGCACGGCAGGCTTTCGTTATTGCTTGTATGGCCATTCCAGCTATTAGACAGCTACCTAGAGCAGACAATAGCATAGTTCAGGTAAACTACATTGCGTAGAGCCAAAGACAGAGTGCTTCTATGAAAGATGAAAGATGGTTGAGGAGAGCATAGAAGCTGGAGAGGGATGGCAATACAGACAAGGAGCTAGTCCTTGGTCGCCCTACATGGTGTGTGCAGGCAGAGGTGCCAAAAGAGAAAGTGAAGTTCAGAGATAAGAAAATTGCAGGTAGGCAGTGACCAGGAAAAGCTAATGTTTAGCAAGGTTTAGAATGAGGACTAAACAGCAATTTTAGCCATGTGGTAAGTAAATTCCTCATTGTGAAAAATTTCCAAGTGGGAAGAAATCACCTAAAAATGGAGCCTAAAATTATATGTACAGGTGGAATAGGATGTACAAGAACTACGGGCTAGAGTCCCCCCAAATGAATTAAGTTGTCACAGATATAATAAATGTCACAGAGGATATACCAACACAATAACATTTGAACCCTTAGAATTATAAAACATAACAGGCACAGAACATTTAGAAGCAGGAAGCAATCTTTGCATTCAGTGAATTTAATGTGCAAAAAACCCTTTAATTTGCACCTCCCACAATCTGTTATCAAGATAGGGAAGCATAATTACCCCTGGTTTTCGAAAAAGGAAAATTAGGTTCTTGCGAGTATACCAAGGATCAATAAGAGGGACAAATGTGGCATGCTGGGAGGATTTCAGTCATATTCAAGGACTTCATTGCTTCTCTGACCTAGCTATATTGGGTCACCAAACTCAGCTCTGATTTTAGAGGCTTCTTCCACATAAAGTGCACGAGGTTACTATCATTCAGAACTCTGCAATTCATTAGGTTTCAGTATTTGAAAAAGAGGGGAGAAGGGAAGAACATGCAATCTTTGAATGTTAGGAATTTCATTTTTTTAAGTGTCATGTTTTAACAAGGCATTCTTTTCTTTAAACTACTAGTTTGTATTTGATTTTATTTTTCCCTAAAGATTTTTTGTCTGTTTTGAAGAAAAAAATATATTTTAAAATATCTTACATTCAAACAAACAAACATAAAAAGAACCAAAAAGCAGAAGGTGGAATTGAAGCCCTGTTATATGTGACAAGGGCCAAATGGGACAAATATGGTCTAGCCTCAGCTACTACTGCTACAGCTACAGGTTCACTGTAGGGAAGTAAATGAGATGAGGTGACAGCAGCTTAAAGAAAGCTGCTCAGAAAAGGAGCATCTTTCTCTCTGAAATATCTTGATATGGATCCACACAGAAGTGTTTTAGGCTTTTCAGGTCTGCACAACCATAGAAGAATTCACTGGTAACTTTCCATTATTATATATTTTTAAAATTGGTTCTATAATGATGAGAACTGTCTGCTGCCTTAATGAGCAAACACCCTGTGTGATGTCCACAAAGAGTGAGGAGAATTCTTGTATCATAGTGACATTTCATGGTCTTATGTTTCTTTCTAACACATTAGAGGCTGGAGAAATTACTCTACTGTAAATGCAGAAAGCCTTTTTTACATAAGGAATTCCTCACAAGCCATTCTGCTCTATTTCCTTGTGCATATTATTCTACCTATTCATTTTTATAATTAAAGAAATGTAACTGAGTAGTAGAGCAGAGATTTTGAGGCCAAAGTCTGTACAATCTCCTGTTTTCAAAGAGGAGGAGAGGTTAGAAATCTTAACAAATATTCTACTGATCTTATTTACTCTTTATTGTAGCCTTTTATTTGGTCTCTGTATTTCTTAGGTTGGCATGGTGTTAAATTGAGTGGTACCTGCTCTACATATGAGTTTGGAAACACCATAGAAAGACTTACAAGTAACTAAAGTTTTTTGTGAGGGATTTTTAGACCATCTGCAGGAAAAAATGTACTATTGTGAAAAAGATCCGCAGAAGCAGCTGCTCTTAAAATGTCATGCATAGACACAGCAAGGGTTGCACAAAGTTTCCACTACTTTTGAAAAAGAGCGTTAAAATAAAATAATAATAATAATAATGAAAAAAAAAAATCAATTCAACAAATGCCAGTCAGCCTGAATGGAAATTTTCAGTTTGGCAGGATTTCAGAAATGGAATGGCAGAACAGAGGCAGAAGGATTTGACATTTATTTGCTTGTGTTTCGAAATCACATATTGGTTGAGAAAGAGGGAAGGAGAAGAAATAAACATCTCTAAGAAAAACAGCAATATAAAAGGTACAGTTTATGTTTGATAGGACTCAGATTATGTAATTATATTATGCCATTCATATAATGATCTATTTTATTTCTTAACTTAAGATTTAAAATAAAGTAATCATATTTGGCTTTTGAACCTAATAGGCTTCACTGACATTCATTTATTCAGTTTTGGTTTGGGTTCATTTTTATTTATTGTAACTTTAGTTTCAAGTGCTAAATTTAGCTCTCTTTCAATGTTAATTGCTATGTTTATTTTTCTTTTTAATTTTAGAGGCCT
Source organism: Antrostomus carolinensis (assembly GCF_000700745.2). Classification (NCBI taxonomy): domain Eukaryota; kingdom Metazoa; phylum Chordata; class Aves; order Caprimulgiformes; family Caprimulgidae; genus Antrostomus; species Antrostomus carolinensis. Next base: position 4,512 of record NW_010318815.1, on the reverse strand, counting down.
GCAGTACAGTTTGAACTGGAGATTAATCAAATTCCTGGTAAATCACATTCTAACAGGAAATGTTGGAATCCCATTGTGAACAAGGCGAGGCTATATTAAAAAACAAAACCAAAAACAAACAAAAAAACAACTTCTCATTCAGTTAGGATCCAGTGCAAATAAGAACAGAAGCACAGAATGACATAAAAGTCCTCAGATTGTGTATTTGCCTCAGGAAAACCATGAGAATGTGAGACTTCAGATCTAGGACTTCAATCAGGATATTCCTGTTACAAACTCTGTTGATTCTTTCTATTATCATCACTATGCTTTCAGCAATGGCCTAAGGAAGAGAGCTGGCTTGTACTCACATTTTACAAAAGGAAAGCTCAGATTTACTAAGCACAGTCCCCTCAGTCATTGTGATTTTTGTAATTTTTTCCACACTGGGAATATACTAAGAAAAACATACCAGAATTATGGAACTTTCTTGCTTGTTTTCTCTTAATGTTGATTTGTTTTATTAACTCTGATTACTAAATTACATTTTGTAAACGTAATTTATGGCAAAAACATGTAACAAGAGTTTGAGAGCTAGCACTGGACTATGAGTCAAAGAAAAACCTTCCAAGGAAGACTTTCAGTCTTCTATGTTGAAACAATGATTTTGTTGTCTCATTCTCTGGACTGGATGCCATTCTTTCCTGTCAAGTTCTCTTCATAGAGTGTCAAAATATTAATTTTGAAAACTAAAAGATTCAGGATGAAAATTTTCATTGCCTCTCAGGGAGGTTCATGTCATCATCATAAAGGTGCCATCTTTGGTACAAATTCTTCAGATGACACAAATACAAAGGAGCAATAATATACACAAAGAAGCACCTATACACACAGACACCTAAAATTACTCAAAACCTAAATATTCCATTCACAATTCTACCCTTAGGATAGGAAAAGTGGTGTACTTTACAGATACTGATCCATTTGTTAGGACATTCCTGAACAATGCTCAAAAGCTTAAGCAATGAGGAAATTGTTAGAGCCATGCGTAGTGCAACTCAGCTCAAACTATTGACAACAAGGATGCCACGGTTGTGTATATAAAGTCCGAGTAGTTCAAAAAGCCATCGACAAATGATAAAGGTAAAATAACAAAATATCTAAAGCATTTTGGCTGAATCACACAGTAAAAATATGGACGTCCATAAAGTACATATCCATATTCCAGAGTTAAATATTGAACATAGACAAGTAAAAACAGAAAGTGAGTAAACTAAGCCTTGAAGCTATGAGTTTGAAAAATTAAAGAAAGCCAAATTAAAAATTATTCCTCTAAAATAGAAGGTGTCACCTCTTAAAGACAACCAAAACCAGATAAATTATTGGTACAAAAGCAGGGGAAAATGTCCTCCCTCCCACCCCTGTGTTAACATCTTCCCACAATTATTCATATAGGAATATATTAACACCTTTTCATTATTAAGTAATATTCTGAAAGTTTCCCATAAAGGACTAGCAGAAATATATCCACAATTAAGATTTCCTGATTTATACTCTATATAGCTGCATAGAATAAAAGAGGGAAAAGATGAAAGATCAACCTTAAAAACAGGGAAGCAAATGTTTGGAAATTCTGGATGTTCAAAACTGGCAAACAATTTAAGAGCATTTATATTTCTAATGTACCATTGCAAATAAATTAAAAAAAAAAAAAAGAAAGAAAGAAAAAGGAGATACACCAATCTTAATTAGGTTCAGGAAAATATCTTCCATAGATCCTATCATTTCAGATATATTTTTTTTTTCCCTCAAAGATATCAATCAGCAACCTTGTGATACATACCATGAGATTTATTTATTTTCTTAGATTCTGTAAAAGTAATTTTGCAACTTCCTAAGGTCTACTTATAAAAACCATAATTAAAAGGATTCTTTTCTCCTTTTTTCCTCACATTCCCACAAACCTGTAGCAAAATGTTAGTAACAGTCATCATGATTCATTATGTGGTCATTCAAATTTTGTATTTATCACTTCTGTCATTTATTCTGATCAAAGCATCTTCTCTTACCTTGATCAAAAGCAAGATGAATCCACTCTCTGCCAAAAGTCTGCATTTGAGTTAAGTAAAAAAAATGCCTTCATCATCCAAAGAGTGATTGTTCTCACGCCAGATATTTGTAACTAAGCAGCAGCTCAGTGTCCTCTTTAGAGAAACTTCCACTACACAAACTTTTTACACATACACAAATCAAATGTGTTTTACACATACACAAATCAAAACCTGATCTCTCCTAGATGCTTGAGATCTCCATGTGTTTGTGCTCATTTTCACAGACATTAACATAGAAAGGTTTGTCTGTACTTAATGCCCTTTGCACTAGCTGGTTAAAAACACATTTCCTCTCACAGTCTAAAGAGGATTGTGTGAGAATCTGTTGGTCTATAGGAATAATCATTCTATGCATATAGTCTCTTTTGTAGGGAACTTTACCTAGATTTCCTTTCTGAACTATGATTTCTGACTCAGCTTGAAGACTTAATTGAAACTTCGCTTCTCCAAAGCATTCAGAGAATTAAAACTGAATATCAAAAAAGGCATTCATAAATAAAATTATTACTTAAAAGTGCAATAATCAGGATACTAGTAGATCATCCTGTGTTTAAAAATGGGACTAGAAATCCTCCCCTTCTTTCTGTCTTGTACTAGCACATAGAAGCCAAAGATTTACAGGTTTGCCAAGGCATTCTTCTTCCACTGTTCCTTTATTAGGATTATACTGTTTCTTTATTAGGATTATGCACATACAGTCTTATTTCCTCATTCAGAGGAAATAAGAAAAATAGCAAAAAAGGATATGGCAAGTTGGGAAATCAATATGGCTTTACTTTATTTTCTTCCCTTTTTATATTAAAAAATAGTTTGAAAGTTTACAAAAAGCAGAAAACTTCCCAGATGTTTAAAGATATTTTGTTAATAAATGTTGCAAATTTCCCCAAGCTTTATTTCTGTGGTGCTGCCTAGTTTTTCCAGATCTGTTCTCCTTATCTCTAGCCTTTTGCTTCTGTAATAGATCATGGAAAGAAGAGTGCTGGGTTTCTTACTCCATGATTGGAACCTCTTAGAAGCTGCTGTGAATTGCCTGCAGATCATTACTTGGCCCTGAATTTTACCAGTTACTGAAAAAAATTGGTTAGATTATCTAAGTATAATGCTAAACATTGAGAAATGTGTCACACTCATTTGCTTTAACAGTTTAACCAGGACTGTTTGGCACCTCTAATCCTGAATTTTCTTACCTGCAGCTCCTTAGCACAAACTTGAAATACATTTCAGACCTTGGCTCATACATATCTCTTCTACTACTGCTTTAGTTCATTTTTTTTATTAGTTCAGCCATTAAGCAGGTATATTTTTTATTGTTTTTAAATAATTCCTTACAAAATTGTACATATTCTGTGTGCTGTTGCATATTTGATAACAAGTAAATCAATGGAAAATGTTGCATGGCAGGATTGGATACTACATGCAGCAGACATTTTGGTGCTGTCCACATAAGGGTTTTCTAGTTTCACCAGAAGTATTTTGCTATACTGGTCCTCAGTTAAATTTATTAGATGAGGCTTGGTTTTTTGGGGGTTTTTTTGCCTTTTTTTTTTTATGAGGCTTTTATTTTTCTTCATCTGAGAAGTCCAGTTTCAGGTATACCAAAGTATATCACTAATTTGCTTTTCAAGTATTCCTGATTTCTTCACATTTAAAAAAAAAAAAAAAAAAAAATCAAACAAAAAAGCCCACCACCCAATTCTGAACAAATCAAAACTTTTTCTTTTTTGACACTTAAAAAATACTGGATTTCTTTTAGAAATGTCCCGACACTTCTTAAAAATGTTTTAAAACAGTAGATAGAAATATTTCTAATTATCCTAAATGATGTGTCTTAAGTTTATAGATACTTTTGATGACTGAATTTTAAAAAATATTTTAGCTATTCTGAAACAAACTCACATTTCAAGCTTTTGGAACTGCCCCAGGAAAAGTAAATTATTCACATAATTTTAATCCAGAATGACCAGTGGCTACAAAGAGGGATGCTGGCCTAATTGCCAGAATATGGTACAGTAACGAAGGATGATTGAACTAGTGCTTCTGTAATTGTTTTCGCTTTCCTCCTTGCCAGAAAAGAACAACTGTAGACTGCACTAATTTCTTCAGAGCTGAAGAAAGGACTTGATCTCAGGTCACAAACGACTGAACCAATGTTTGCAAAATTCCTTGAACAGCTGTAGAAAAGGGATGTGATTTCACCATTTTCCAGCTAATGGTTGCTTCCTAGTGGTTTTTTATTCTCCAGAAGGCACCTGATGATACAGAAGTAGTTTACGCATAAATTAGTTTAGGCTCTTCAATAATCTTTCCATGCCACTTTGCTGCAACAGCATAGTAGGTCAAGACTAGTAGTGATAATTTGTTATAACTTGTAAATATTTCTCATTTATTCTGTGGCTCTTTTTAGCAATAGGTCTTTTATTGC
>NW_010318814.1:10625-11152 GCF_000700745.2 Antrostomus carolinensis | reverse complement strand
CCAAGGGCTAGCCCAGTGAAAATATCACACTCATTTAGAGGTGCTTCCCTCTACTATTAGTAGAGGGAATGTTCCCTCTACACACCACACGACTGATGCCACATGGAGTAAGTGGATCACACTGATCACACAGTGGGCAAGATAGGAAGCCCTGGTCACCCAGGAATTCTAGAAGTGACTGGAAACTGGCCAGAAAGCAAAGATTTTGGAATGTTGCCTGAGGATGACAAGTGGTATCCCACTGTAGACATTGCTAATGCATTTTTCTCCATTCTTTTGGCAGCAGAGTGCAGGCCACAGTTCGCCTTTACCTGGAGGGGTGTCCAGTACACCTGGAATTGACTGCCCCAAGGGTGGAAACACAGGCCCACATTGGGAGCCAAAATGACTGTGGTTTTTGCTTACTCATTATTACATTTACTGAGTATTGCATAGATTTTCTTTTGGTTTTGGTGATATAAATGTTAATATGTTATTACTCTTCCCATGCTTGTGAGATGGCACAGGAGTTGTGAACTATAGCTGTA
>NW_010318814.1:0-10594 GCF_000700745.2 Antrostomus carolinensis | reverse complement strand
GAAAGGACAGGAAGATTATGCTGGAACTATCCAACTGCGGTGTTTCATTCCAGGTTCTTTCATCTGGAGAGTTTATGCAATGGCTCTGCAGGAATGAACCTGATTGGATTAGTAAGGTAAACAGTGAAACTTAACTGGAGAAGTGCTATCACAAAGATGATTTTATGATACCCTATTAGGCAGAGCAAGATGGTGTAGAATTCATATCACAGGTTCTTAACCCAGTATATGATATCATCGACTCAGATGGAAAAGCTGTTCTTCTGTTTTAGAGAGATTTGAATGCATGAAGCTATAGCTAAAAATCAACCTGGGAATAAAGAAGGAAACAAATTATTATTGGAGACCTCTGTTACATGTGAGACATAATAGAGAAAGTTGTAAAAAATGTCTTCAGTGTCTCGTCACAGAGATAGGCTTGGAGTAGCAGAAGCAGAAATAAGTTTGGAGTATGACTGCACATGTATGGGAGAATGTGCCTGAGCTGACATTTGGCTGTCAGCCTTTCTGGAGTACTGGTACTCTCTGGTACCAAAGTAGGCTTAGAGTTCACTGTTAGTTCTGATAGTAAGTCTGAAGGAGAAAAGTGATGGGCAGCCATGTGAGAAGTCCAGTGGAACAGCAGAGAGCACAGGTTGAGAAATTAGCATTGACTCACAAATCTCTTTTAGCCTGAAGCTGAAGTTAAAAAGAAGGCACGGAGCTCTGGCTCACATTTTGAGAAGAGCTGACCTTGTCCCCGGAGGAGTCAGGGGGAGTTTTGGCAGATGAGGGGCAGCTCTTCCCATTCTTCCTCCTTTTACTTTTAAGCTCAAGTCAAAAATGTGACTTCTTGATTTTAGGGAGTATAATACCACTTAGCAAAAGACATGTATTGATGCTTGTTGGAATTCCACTTCACCACAACAATAACGCTTTTGGGAGTGTCTTGAGATGTCTACTCTCAGAATCAAGACATCCTGAAAAAGCGTATATAAAATGCAGCTATCTCAAATTATTATCAGGAGAGCATTTTTAACTAGTCAGATTTTACAGGGATGAGTTTGTTCATTGGTGGCTCCTGTGTCATTTATTTTTGGAAAAGATACCATTTCTTCTGTATATCTTGTTGTTTAATACCGTAGCAGAGCAAACACAGAGTACCTAACAATGCAATGTTACAATTAACTAGCAATTATTAAAACAACTGATTCGTCTCTGATGTAAATGCTCCTAGGGAAGAAACTGTAATCAAGCAGCACCATATGGACAGCAGAGATTTGGACTAAACAGAAAAGAGAGAGTGACTAACAAGAAGTGATGAGTGTAAGTTATTGTTGTGCTGGGAAGTGGATAAAAATTTACTCCTGTGTCTAAAGACATGGAAGCTGGGAAACATTCAGTACAAAAAAATTAATTAATAACACAGAAAGAATAAGGGGAGTCACATTTCTCTAAACTTTTGCAAACACAGGCCAAAAGCACTAACATCTCTACCTTTTACATCTCAGGGGATTCTTAAGTTTTGCTGTATAAAGGGTCAGTACAGTTTTTAGAATTCTTTACAAAACACTAGACATTGAAAAAGTAGTGAAATGAGCAGCAAGAAAAAAGGTAGCTTTTTGCTTAGTGCTAATAAACAAAAATGTATTTTGGTTGTGTTACAGGAGTTGAGGCAGCCTTAGGGCAGCTGCCAATCAAGTGATGTCTTCTATTTCTTTGTTCCTTCGTATTAAAAACAATCAAGGTTACCATGGAAACTGCAATTTTATTACATGGTACTTTTGCAGTCTATCATCTGCAGAACATGCTATTAAAGAAATATTTCTGAGTGCTATGCACTTTTGTATTTCTTAATATTTTGAATGGAAACATTTTTAACTCACAGTCAAACTGTGCTTATTAAGCATGTTTTATTTTTGCATTTAGGAATATCCAGCAAAACTGTATTAATGAACATACAAGACCTTATTCACTCCTGAAATCTTCCACTGTACAAAATAAAATAGAAAAAAAACCTCACCACTTATAGTCATGATAAAAATATAACTACTTTAGTTCACAACATATAAAATTATTGTATTTTACGTATACTTTTACTTTGTTTTCCGTTTCATTCACCTTCAGTTAAATGAGTAATAGTTTAAATAATTATAATTTATTATTATTTTATTTTTAAAAAGAATTATAATGTTTTCTTCAAATTCATTATAACTATACATTTAATTTGTGTTCATAGTTATTCTCTTTTCAGGCATATAAAAGCTAAAAGGGTTTTTGCTGTTTGGATTCATGTTTGGGAAAATCAGTGCTGTTCTTGATAATAAGAATATATATTTACAAATATATGAAGTGTAGATGCAGCTGATTCTTTCAGGTATATAAAGTGTATGTTAAGGCATATAAACCTCATAAATGTCAGTAGTTTACAGTTATTTGGCAGAATGAGTAATCCAGCCAAAAATCTGAAGTGGTACTTCAGCTTGGAAGAATATTCCTGAGAAGAAGACCTGTCCCACAAAGGCAACAGCAGGATTTCTCCTGGTCAGCTGACATTTATATTTTGTCATGAGACTCCACCAGAGTCAATTTAATCACTGATGGAAGAAATTAAGTTTATAAGCACAGTTTTATAAATCTGGATGTGATATTTGTTTTGGAATAGATTGCTCATCTAGAAGTATGTTTATCAAAGTAAGAGAACATGATGAATTTTTTTACTTTAGAACCAGTGAGTTTACTAATTTGTTGGAGTGAGCAGGTGCTTTTGTGAACTTAACTTTCAAGTTTTGCCAAACACAAGAAACAAAAGAAATAAAAATAGGATTATTAACCAAGTGGACTGAGCACATAGAGGTAAGCTATGAAAGGAAAGAAGCACTAGCACAATAAATATATTCATAATAAATTCTGCCCAAATCTTGTAATTCCATACTTTTTAAATTTGCAGGCATCCTACCATTTTTTCCCTATGGAGTGTACACTCCTATTCTCCAGCCTACTATATAGAGTAATTTATCCTGTATGACATCATATTCTTCCCATAAACACATCATTTATTTTTCAGTGGGAATGGCATTTACCTCAATTACATTTCTATTTTTATTATTAGCAATGTTTATTTATTGGATGCTGGTATTAAACAAAGGGTAGTAAACAATGCATAGCGTTAGTGATTCTATTTGAGACAATGTTTTAAGTGCTATTTGCATACATTTCAGTTGTGGTGACTGAATAGTTATAAATAGCAATAAACCATAAACTCAAATTAAAATCTACAGTGTTATAGAGTGAATGATCCTCTTACATAGCTAAGAACTGCTGAGATGAAATAAACAGTCTGCCTTGTTCATTCCAAAGATGTTAGCCACCTTAACATGCAAAGGAAACCACACCGCATCACATCCTCCTTTCATCTTAAGAGTCAGAATTGCTGCATAATGATCAGATGAGGCAGGTTCAGAGCATGTTCCCATTTCTAAAATGGTCAAAGTTAACTACAAGGCAGGACCTAAGTTGTGGAAACCATTTTTTTTGCACAGATGTGCTTAAGTTGGTTCACTGCACCATTCTCATGATACCCCAAGGTCATGTATTCAGCTTTGAATAGCCTCTGCTATCAGGCTTAAAGAAGACAGAAACCCACATGGACTTCTTAGTCTGTACATGTTCTGTATGGGGACCCCAGGACTGGTGCTGAGTTTCCCCACCCTCCCTTGCTCAGAAGGCTCAAGGCATTGCAAACAGCCAGTTCTAACAGAGCCGGACAGAAATATTTGTCATGGTACTCTGACTGCTGATTTTTTTTATAAGTTAGGTTGGTAAGTTTTTGGCAGTTTTCCATTTACTGTGTAAAGTGTGATCTGGTCCCTAATAATGGATGGGTGCCCGTCCTGAAGTCTGTTTCTCACTGGTGTGAGATGAATAGCACCTGGCACATCTGCCTGCAGCTGCCCTGCCCTAGCTGCAGTTGTAGGCAGTGCAGTTCAGCTGCAGTGCTTTCTTTTCCAAAGTACTGTCTTACTCTCTCTCTTATGCTTCACCTCCATGCTTGCTTAATATACTCCTCCTTCATCTTTATGCTGTGCAGCTTCTAACTAACATTGCTCGAATATTGTTTAAATGGGTTCAGCAAGTAGTTGTTTTCACGGGTCTACCTTTGTTTCCTGTGCTGACATCTTTTCTAGAAGAGCAGCAGAGTGCTTTGCTGCTGCCACTGCTTGAATCTGAGAAACAATTTCACAGTGAGGATTTGCTTCTTTTTCTCCACAGGCTGCTTGACAGTGATGCATGAGGAGGCTACTGTGAGCAAGTGTTGGCCTCCTCCCTTTCCCTAGTGACACAGCTATTACTTCTAGCTTTGTCACAGCTTAAAGAAGGTCACACCAGAGCTGAGGATTTTGCTTTGGTGTGATCTTTGCACCACTGCTTCTCTATTATGCCCCGATCTAAGTGGAATCATTGAACCTAACTTTCCTATGGTAGCATCAAGCTTTTTTTCAATTTTCTCGTAAATAACCACACCATCTTTTGCTTGGATGGTTACGTACATGAGGTCTAAATAAGCAGAAATGGAGGAAAGACAGAAACACAAGTGTCTTACTCTGACAGACAGAGAACAGCCTGTTCTTCAGATGTTTTGCCTCTCTTATGACAAGTGACATTCTGGTTTAACTTGCAGCTAAGCAGGAAATAGGTTTTTAGTCTGATGAAAATAATAATCACAAAGTCTTTGTGGGAGTGTGGGCAAAGATATCTAATGTTACAATTGTTCTTCATTAAAAGGTAACACTGAGACAATAGAGGATTAGCCAATAGAAATGTGGTCAGTAAAAACAGGGAGAAAAAAATAAACTTACCAAACCTGGGACTGGGAAAATGCTTTCTCTTGCTGGCTCTGCCTCGTGTTTTCTGTCTGACACAGGGCAAGTCACTCACTGATAAATAAGCTACAATAGTGACAAGCTGATATTTCACCAGATGGGAATGAATTTGGAGAAAAAAGTACAGGATACAATGTATCTATGATTCATTACTGATAGAAAATTTTATAATCAAAATTCTTTGCAATTGAGAAGTTAGTTTCAACTGAAATTCCTTCTTTTAGATATAAAATTGTGCATCCCAGAGAAAATTATCTGTATTTTTAATAAGAAAATTCTAGAAAACTCTCTTTTTACCACAAAAACTTTATTCTCAATAAATAATGTAAAAAATAAAATTTATGGGGAAATAAAATCAATTTTTAGTCAGTATATCATGGTTTTCCTCTCTCTTCTATCATTTTTATCTATCTCCTGTCCTTACCTATCTTTGATCTCTAGGCTTAAGGCCTCCTGACTACCCCTGCACAGGGAAGAATTCTTCTTGTCTTTCATATGATAGTAAGAAAAAGAATAAATTATGAATTTAAGGGGCACATTTTTCTAGAGAAAGGGATGAGAGAGCACTTACTGCCTCTAGCACATGGGAATTTTGCTTTGGTTTGTAGTTTCCCACAGGTCTTTGTACACCACAGATGTGCATATCAAGTGAGACTTAACTTCAGAAAGAAAATATAAATTATAGTTATGGAGATTCTGTGCAAAAAAGATGGTGGAAAAAGGTAGTTGGATAACAACTAAGTTGAGATATCTAACTCCATTAAGTTCCTTTAAAATCTGGCTGTGAGTTAAATACACATTTAGAGGTTCAGTTTTTCTAGATACTGCTGTTTTGCTTTTACTGCTTATTTATCCTTTGGCCTTTGCTAATGGACATGACTGAGAAAATGGAGCACATTGGACAAAAAAAAAAAAGTGATTCTGTACTTGAGTACATCTAGGATCAAGATAAAATATATTGAATAGCATAATATAGACCAGTCGGTATTTTCATTACAGAGTAATAGCATTTTATTTTTCTCCAAGCATCTGCTGCATCAGCAAACAAAACTGCAGTAAGTCTAGGGTTTGGCTGAGAGAAAATCCAAATGAATTTCTGTATGTGGGGGAAATTAATATTATTATCACTATATAAACCAAAGAACAACAAGCATGAAGCAGAGTTCAGAGCAGAGCCCAAACTTTGACAGCACTTGAGCAGCAATACTTAGTCCAGTGCACTCAGTCACATGTCTTAGTTTTAACTCTTTAATTCCTCTCTCAAAATGAGTCACACATTGGTGTCTCAAAGAGAGTGGTGTTTTTATTATAACTATGGGCCAGAGAGCACTGACCTGAAACAAATAGCTTTGGCAAACACAGAATGGATCAGAGGCTTTAAAGGCTTAGCAATCCACAGACAATATATTTCTCAAAATATTAGAAACACTGGCAGAGGAACAGTGCAAGGAATCATCTGTAAATACTTCCTGTTGGAAAAGAAAAAAAATCACTTGTGGAAATATTTCCTTGCACAAGCACAAGAAGTCTTTGCAGTGCAGAAGCCTGAGGCAATCTTTACACAGACCTCTGTGCCCAAGATGCCCCACACTATGCAGGATAAAATATCACAAAATCTCTTCACATTTCTCTCTCTCTTTAAAACAAACAAGCAAACAGGCCCATCTGCTGTTTTTTGTCGATGGTGAGGAACCCTTAAGGCAGCTCAGTAGAATATTTGCCTTCATCATTGGGTAGGATTCTATTCACATATTTACAGTGCAGTCAAAATTAAACACAAGAATGCAAAAGGAGTCCAAGCCAGCTTGAATTTCATCTACATAAGATAGTTTAAAAGTGGTACTTGAAAGAGCAGTCCTTTAGGGAGGCTGAAACTGGAAAGTTATCCATGAATATAAGTGAATAATTTACTGTACCAATCAAGCATGCTGGCAACAAGGACCACCTGCCAGAATAATCTCTCTCTGAGACTCACTTAAGGAACTAAATCACCTGCTTAAAGTTTTATTTAAGTGAAATGGCCCAGAAAAGCAAACACAGTGTAGCTTGTCAGCAGGTCCTCAAGGGAGGAGCCATTTGTTGCTTGCCCAACTCTCCAGATGATGAGCACTACATTTTCACTTAGTTCGAACAATTGAATTTTGTGTTGAGTAGTAATCCTCCCCTCCTACACATATGCACATGGAGTGGCTTATAAGGCATGGAAAATTAATTATGATTTTAGTCACAGATATATTTAGTACAGGAAAACACGCATTGTGGTGATAGCTATACATGCACATAAAGGTATCTCTAGCCCATGGAAGTAAGTGGACCACAAGTATTCTGATGTTTTTGCAGCTTAGTTTTGTGCTTTCTTGGGTGACTTTTACAATAAACATTGTTTTAATATTACCATACTTATTACAGTAGCATTTTCATGCACCAGGTGGAAGTTTCACTCAGTCAGGTACCAATACATGATATGGAACAGTTCCTGCTCTTGAAATGGAAAGAGGTATTATAAAATAGTATGATTAGTTTAATTTTACAGGTAGAAAGCTGGAGATGGAAACTTCAGTGTCTCACCTAAATCAACATAACAAGTTGTAGCCCTGTTAGGACATAGTCATTTTTATTTCTACTCTAATATCTTACAGAAAGACGGTTCTTTATCTAAATGGTGATTGTTGTAGGAAAATAGCTGACTTTAGACATTAATCTGAGACCATGTGGAAAAGTTAACAGTTACTCAGAAATTATTAACAAATGTGACTGATTTATTTTTATTCTGGTGTCTGTATTCATAAGACATTTGGGGTGCAGAATGAGATGTGCCTTAAAATTTCACAGTCCTCATTCCAGGTTCTCATATTGAAAATTTTTGATATGACTTGGCACCTGTATTAAGAGCTTACTGAAGAAAGGCCTCAAGCAGTGCCTTATGTCTCATACAGCCCCACTTATAACTATTCACTTTGTACTGAGGGCCAGATTCTGTCATTCTCACTCACAGTGAATTTTCACTTTACTACATTAATTGCTCCATTGGTTCTCATGGTGTTTTGCATGCTTCAAGGTAAAAGATTGAAAGCAACAGAATTAAGCTCAGTATCTTTTGGGCTGCACTAATCCCAGGAATGATGAAGGTACCATTTTTTTCTTCTCCCTCCCTCACTCTCTGTCTGGCTCAAAGCAGACAGCCATAAGAGAAAAGACATTATTTTTTTCCAGAATTTATTTATCAATATGGTGATATTTGAGGTACATATAAGTCTTAATTGATTTTTTTTTCTGTATATCTGAGCCTCGTGTTTGGGTGCATTGACTGGTCAGGAAAGGAAGGACTTGAAGTCAAGATAAGTCTTTTGCTTAAAATATGTTGTCTTCTGTGTCACAGAGGTGGGTAGAATAGAAGATACTTATTTTTTAATAAGATCTTTAAGAAAGCATCACTGTTTTCTTTGCATTTTTCCACTTAATTTTCCCTCAAAATGAAAAAATGAGCAGCCTCCATTAAAAGTGCATTTAGTGACTGAAATGAGAACTACATCATGATGTAACAAGTTATTTACAAAGATCTCTGGTGGCCATGGCAGAATTGCAATGTAACAACCAATTAAAATTAAATCCTGTATACTATCTTATAAAAAAAAAAGGGGGGGGGGGCAGAGGTACACAATTTAGGGGGGGGGGGAAGAGGTCAGACAATTAGATCTAACAAGGCTTTCAGCATTATAAAGCTAGATGGTTTATATAAAAATAATGATACAGTGTCAAACACATTTAAACTCTCAGAATGTACACAGAAGACTATTCTCCCATTTTTAAGTTCCCATTTGTAAAGTGTAACTTCCATCATTTGTTGCTAACTTGAAGTTCATAGCTCATGACAGATGACAGACCTTCCCTAAGAGAAAGAAAACTACATTGAAGATACAAGTATGTGAGTGCACATGCATATATCACACAGAAGACAAAAAAATAAAACAATTCCTCTGGCCTTAACTAAAACTGACAGCACTGTACAGCCTCTTTAATGTCCAGGGAAATTTTTCCTGGAGTAACTCAGTGAGGTGTGATCATTTGTATGCAATGATCTTCAGAAAACAAATGGCAATATTATTCATTTTCCAGAAGACGATCTGAAAAAAAGTTTGGTGCAACTAATGTGAAAAGTGTAAAATTATAACCAAAACTTTTTTTTTTTTTTTTGGGAGTGAGTGCTGTGGTGTTTCATAGCCCAATGAATGAAAACTACACAAGAACAAAACATGAGTCATGGTTTTTTGAAGTAGAAATTACCCAGAATTTATGGCCAAGTCAGAGGGAGCTGAAAGCATTCAGAGCTTTGGAAAATCCATCCTTTCCTTTGACTGTTAATGCCTCAGTACTACAAGTTTACTGTATATAGTCACAGGTAATACTAATCACATCTATTTCATAGTTTTACTTTGCACACAGGTTGCAAAGTAAGAGAAAACTCTAAATAAGTATTCCAGTTTCTTTTTTTCATTTATTATCCAGGATTAGCTTTTAAATTACAAGGCTTCTGCCACAGATATCTGCTGGGACAATAACCATTAAGATGACAGAAAAGGAGAATTTTCTTTCTATATTCCTTGCACACAAAGTAATACAGCTGATGGCACAAAAGATATGCACTATAAAATTCTTAGGGCCCCTAGATGGCAGTCAATAGAGGGATTAGAAATGACTTGTCCCTTCAGCTTCAAAAAATGAGTGTCAGGGATACCTCTGTGAATTCCTCTTGGGACACTATGCTAGTGATTCCTTAATTCCATGTCTTCAGAGTTGCTTGTTTCCTTCCCTTTGTTTTGTATTTTTGTGAATACCTGCTTGGTTGCTACTACTATAATTCTTTCTATAAGTCTGCATGAAACATACATGTTTACTGTTATACCAGAACATATATTTGTAAATTAAGTAATTGCAGCAGAGATGATTGGAGGATTCAAAGTAATTGGTGTTGCACAAAGGTGTTCATGTTTGCCATGTTCTGCCAAGTGTGGCTCGTACAGAAGGTGTGCACTGAACTATAGTGGATTTATGTGACTTTACCGACGAGATCCCTTTGAGAAGGATGAGGCCCCTGGACCAGCCAAGACGCCCAGGATGCAGAGACTCTGACAGAACAGCACTAACTGGTAGCATTTAGAGACGAACTTAGAGAAGCATTTAGAGATTAGAAGTGCTATCTCTAGGCATATAAAGGATAAAAATCAACATGGTTTTACCAAGGGGAAGACATTTTTAAACAACCTGATAGCCTTTTATGAGGACATAACCAGGTGGATAGATGATGGTAGAGCAGTGGATGTGGTTTATCTTGATTTCAGCAAAGCATTTGATACCATCTCCCACAGCATCCTTGAAGCTAAACTGAGGAAGTGTGGTCTGGATGATCGGGTAGTGAGGTGGATTGTGAACTAGTTGAAAGGAAGAAATCAGAGAGTTGTGGTCAATGGGACAGAGTCTAGTTGGAAGCCGGTATCTAGTGGAGTTCCTCACGGGTCAGTGCTGGGACCAGTACTATTCAATGTATTCATCAATGACCTGGATGAGGGAACAGAGTGCACTGTCAGCAAGTTTGCTGATGACACAAAGCTGGGAGGAGTGGCTGACATGCCAGAAGGCTGTGCTGCCATCCAGCGAGACTTAGACAGTGTGGAGAGTTGGGCAGGGAGAAATTTAATGAATTACAAGGGCAGGTGTAGAGTCTTACATCTGGG
>NW_010318813.1:4571-7201 GCF_000700745.2 Antrostomus carolinensis | reverse complement strand
CGGAGACACGCCGCGAGGACAAAGGAGAAGTCTATAAATCACACCTGCACTAACTCCATCGGGGAGCGGCTCCGAGATGTCAGACACCAAAGCCAGGACCCTCCCGCTCGGCTCTGCCCACACTTTACGGCCCGGTTGGATTTAGTGCCGTGTTCGGGCGCTGTTTGCAGCGTGCCGGCATCTCCACGTGCCGGTAACGCGTCCTGCTGTAGGACGGGACCGGGACCACGAACCCCAGCGGCTGCGGTGTCTGATGGGACCCCCGTGCTGTGGCTGAATCCGAAGAAACCACTCTGCTGATGGATCCTCCTGGAAATGTGTCTCTAGGAACATTCTGGATGCACAGAAAGGGCCACTGGGAAGGGGCTATGCTGGAAACAGAGGCACCCGGCTCCCAGTTGCACCAGTGTTTTCCAGCTGCTACCCTCAAGCATATATACTGGGAAATGGCACTCTGCCCCCTGTTCCTGGGGCCACACACTCAGCCGTGTCCCCCAACGTGCTCAGCTACCCCAGCTGATGCACTGTGTCCCCCGCACACAGCCACACTCCCCGCTCACCTTCCTGTGCCCCACCAGTTCCCTACAGGCACCCTGGGCTGGTCAGACTGGAGGAGCAGGACTGGGAACGTCTCTCACTAATGCTGCCCTACCCCAGACCAAGGTACATACAGGTCTGACCAGACCTGGAGAAAAGGAGGCTGAGGGGAGACCTTGTGTCTCTGTGCAAGTCCCTTGGAGGAGGGTGGAGAGAGGTGGGGGTGGGTCTGTTCAACCAAGGCCCAAGGGACAGGACAAGAGGAAATGGGCTCCAGTTGTGTCCAGGGCAGTTGAGATGGGATGTGAGGAAGAATTTCTTTGCTGCAAGGGTTCTGAGGCATTGGAAGGGGTTGCCCAGGGCAGTGGTGGAGTCCCCATCCCTGGAGGGATTGAAGAGTCGTGTAGACATAGTGCTGAGGGACATGGGTTAGTCATAGGGGACTGGTCAGTGTTGGGTTCATGGTTGGACTTGATGATCTCAAAGGGCTTTTCCAATCCAGGCAGTTCTGGGATTCTGTGACCTGCAGTGCCAAGAGATGAGGTGCTGTGAAGCCGGAGCCCTCCGGGGTCCCAAACCCACAGCAGCCCCTTCCAGGGTCCGATCCAACAGGAGCCCAGGGCTGGGGGAGCTCCCCTCTCCCAGGGGACGAAGGGGACTGGAGATCGAGGCAGGGAAGGGCACAGCTGAAGGAGACCTGTCCTAGCTACCGCGCCGTGGCTGATGCTTGTCCTCAGGTGCCCTGTGCAGGTGGCTCTCGGGAGATCCCAGCTAGTGAGGGGGAGCAGAGAGCCCTGCCCGTAGGGTCCTGCCTTGAGAGCCTGAGCATATGGGACGGGGCAGTGGCAGACCTAGGCATGGGGA
Source organism: Antrostomus carolinensis (assembly GCF_000700745.2). NCBI lineage: Eukaryota > Metazoa > Chordata > Aves > Caprimulgiformes > Caprimulgidae > Antrostomus > Antrostomus carolinensis. Next base: position 5,800 of record NW_010318813.1, on the reverse strand, counting down.
GTCAGGAGGACGTGGGTGGGCTGGCACCGGCTGGGGCACGCGACCACCGACCCGAGACCAGCCAGGGCCAGTGGCAGAGGAACGGGCTCAGACCTTGACTAATAATAGCTGAAGGATGGCAGCATGTACCAGCCGTGCCAGTCAGCACAGGGCCATGGAGAACATGGTTCATCAAACCAATTTGCTGTCTGTTTTGATGAGGTTCCAAGTTTGGTCGATGAAGGTAAAAGCCTCAATGGAGCAGAGTTGGATTTCTGTGAGGCATTTGACATTTTGACGAAGAAAGGAGAATAATATGAAAGCAATGTGGCACACATTAAAGGGATTAAAAACTGACTAACCAGCATGTCTCAAGACATAATCATCCCGCCATCATCGCCAATTAGCCGTGCTTCTGCCCAGGTCCCGCGGAGGGGCAGCTGGGCACTGGCTGAGACTGACCTCAAAGAGAAAACTCAGTGCTGAGGAAACGTGCGGATTATACCAAGGCTGAGAGAAGGGCAAGGAAGGAAAAAGACAAATGCGAGGAGCTGGAGCAGACGCTGTGCAGGAGGGGTCTCTGCTGCAGGAGCCTCCTCTCCAGCTGAGCAGCAAAACACGATGGCTGAAAATTGGGGGTCAGGGCTGTCAGAAGAGCAACTTCCTTAAAAAGTGAGGTCAAGTCGGTGCTAGAGCAACTTGGAAAGGATTTGCACACTGGTGGATCCTCTTTCTTGGCGATTTTTTAAGGTCTGAGTGTTTTTCTCCTCTAGTTCCCATGGGAATTATGAGCACATGAATAAAGTGAGACAGCAGGTCACAGCAGAGGATGCATCGATAAAGCCAGGCGATGCCACTGTAACACAACAGATGACACGAGTACTTTGGTGGTGGGCTTTCCGGTTCAGCTGGATGCTCAGTGCAGTTGGGAACGTCTCCTCTGCTGAATGAGCCCAGGAGCTGAGGAAGAGTCAGTTACTGCTTCCCATGACCTGGCCAGGGAGACCACTGAACTTCAGGTGCCAACTCCCACCCGCTCCTCAGATTGTCCTCACTCCCCGCAAACATCAAATACTCCTCAGAACGATGGGGGTTGGTGAGCAGTGCCAGGGCTCTCAATCACAGATCAGCCCAGCTGCCATCCCCACCCTGGAGCCCTTCAGATCCATGAACCTGCACCACCACTTTGGATGGTGGGATCCAAAACCTGGTCCTGCACCTCCAGCCCATGCTTTGCCACTGCACTGTCA
>NW_010318813.1:3114-4298 GCF_000700745.2 Antrostomus carolinensis | reverse complement strand
GCTGCTACCCACTACCTGAGAAGGGCTTGGGAACCTCCCCTTGGAGAGCTGACAGCCCCCGTCACTGGGTCCTTGCCCAGTACTGTTTGATGGTGAATTTTGTGAGAAAAGGCACTAAATCTTCCAGTTTTGTATCCTGAGAATTGTCCCTCATGGGCTGCAGGGTTTACCTCAGACGAACAGAGCCCTGCTTCACCCTGTCCTGTCTGAAAACTTACCTGCGCCCATCAAAAATACTGCAGAGAGGAGGGAAGGCGTCCAGCTGCCTGCCTGCCTCCTCCTCCTCCTCCTCCTCCTGCACTGGCTCTTCCTCCTGACTCGATGGACGTCAGTGTCTGGTGGGAGAGACCAGTCTGGGACTGATGAGGCTGCTGAGCAGACCCAGCCATGGCCATCGAACAGCAGCACCGACGGAGGGTCCAGCTGCCCCCTGCAGCCGTGAACAATCCTGCCTGTCCCCCAGCCAGCTTTGGCCCTTTCTGCACCCATCCTCCACCTCATCCTCCTGGTAATGTCTGTGGCAGAGGGAAAACCAGAGCAGACACATAAATCTTCTCCTCAAGACGCAGGAAGCCAGGAGATTAGATTTATGAGAGAGGAAGTCATATTCTCCTGGAACTGCAGAAGAGAACAGCTAATTATCCAGCTCCACTCACTGGGTACAACGGCTTCTCTTGGGACAAAACCTTTGCTTTTCCTGATCTCTGGAAAGGAAAGAGGTGCTACTGGTGCTGAGAGGGGCGGCACTGGAGGATGAGGCATTTGCTCTCAGCAGAGAACTGGGCAGGAGCCAGGTTCATGACACATCACTCAGCAGCAGAACTTAATCCTGCTTTGGCTCTGAGAGGACTCGACACGTTTGTACTCGGATCGGAGCATCTGTGGGACCCAAGGACTAAGAGTATCTCCTCGAGCAGCTAGCAAACCCAAAATCCGGTTCCTCGCTGAGGAAGCTCCACCACGAAGCCAGCTCATGCCCTACCCTCGTGGTTCTCTTGGAGGCTCTTCCAGAGCCCAGCTGCTCAGAGGCTCACAGACCTTCTAATTTCCTGCAGACACTTAATCACAGGCAGTTTATATCCGACTGTGCTCGTGCCAATATAGCGCTTCCGCTTGAGTGGCTCTTCCCCCGTCTCAGCCTTCAGCCCTTGTGCCTTCACAGCGAGGACACGCGTCCCTTCGCC
>NW_010318813.1:2023-3059 GCF_000700745.2 Antrostomus carolinensis | reverse complement strand
CCCCCTCCCCCAGCCAGGCTTCGCAGTGCCCGGCAGCTCCAGCTCTGCCAGCGGCCCATGTCTCCGGCGATCCTCGCAGCTTCGTTCCACACCCGCAGCTCTTGCCCTCCTCCCTCCTGGGAGCGTTGAAGTCAAAGCCTTAGCTTCTGCTCAGACACTCTGGGGCTCCACCAGAAACACCCAGGCTGGCCCAGCTATGGGCAGCAGGTGCTGGGGCAACGCCCTGGGTGCCTCGTGCTGCTCAGCACCCCCAGCACCCCCATCCAGCATCACCCGGGGCTGCTGGGCAGCCTCACTGACACACACACGGGTCCTCCCCCGTGTCGGCTGGGGCCTGGTGCAAGCGGCAGCTCGCAGGAGCCCCAGGGATCTGCACACATCTCTATTTAGGTCACTGGCTGAAGTGCTCTGCAGGAAAATTAGTCACTCTCCCAGCCACAGGGCCCGGGAGAAGGCTCTCATCGCCCGGCTGGAGCAGGGAGCCCCCGTCACCCACCTCCCTGCAGACCCAGTGCCCCTGGGCACCCCGCGGGCACCTCTCCAGGGCTGCCCGAGGCTCCCGGCTGCCCTTGCCACACGCCACAGCTAATGCCCCATGGAAGGGATCCCATCAATTAGGGAAAAAGCACGAACATCCTCCTCCTGGCACGCAGAGGTCATCACTCCTCTCTCTTTCAACTGCAGATATGCTGGTGCTGTCAGATGAAGACTTTACGTGGTCAGGAGACACAGGGAAGTACAAAGCCTTTGCACAAAGCCTTCAGAAGCCAAATTATTCCTCTGTCTCCCATGGATGCTAATACAGCTGTCATGACAGTAGCATCTCTGTTCTCACTGCTACCCCTTTGCTTTCCCAGCTCTCTCTGCCAGCCAGAGGAGCACGAATATCACCATTTTAAATGAGACATGAAGAGGTTGGGTGACCTACCCAGGGGAGCATGGGCAGACCGTGGCAGACAGCCCATACGGAGCAGGATGAGGCCAAGAGGAGTTTGTTTCACATCACAAGGAGTCCCTCAGCCTCCTCCCTGGAGAA
>NW_010318813.1:1330-1981 GCF_000700745.2 Antrostomus carolinensis | reverse complement strand
CCTTTCCTAGGGGCTACAGGAGAGACCACTGTGGGAGGAAGAAAGCGCCCTGCTCGGCTGCTTCCTTCCCAGGGAACGTGGCATGGGCAATAGCACGTTCCTCCAAGTCCCAGAGATGCCTTGCATGGTTACACAGATGTGGGAGAACACCTGACATGGAGATCCAGCCCAGAGCACGGGAGAGCTCAGCTGGTGCCCAGCACTGAAGAATACAGCTCTGCCCATGCCTCCAAGCGGGCTATTCCCATGGTGGTTACAGGACAAGGGAAGCAGGACACAGCCCAAAGACTTCCAGCCATGGGACATGCAGCTCCATGCTTTCCTGGGGAGGAACGTCTCACCTCTTGGAGAAATCAGGCACCCATCTGGAGCCAGACTGCCCCAGTGAGCGGAGCAGCCGGCCGGGCTGGGGAGCCCCGACAGACTGGGACTCCGTGTGCTCCTCTGTGTGCCAGAAATCTTATTAGAAAGCCACAAGCTGTCCACAAAGCGCATTTCTGGAAAAAGCTGGAAAGGCTTCACCACCCAGCAGCTCCGAGAGGCGACTGCACCACATCGGTCGACCCTGCGTGCGCTGGTCCAGACTCCCAGGGGCTCAGCCCCAGATGCAGGCAGAGCCCCCCCCGGCAGCATCACCCACCCCCCATGGGG
>NW_010318813.1:584-1086 GCF_000700745.2 Antrostomus carolinensis | reverse complement strand
TTTATCTTTATGCGCTTTAGACAACACTGGCTACCAGGGGAATTCAGGAATTAGCAAGTGTCTTTCTTTGCCATGTGCCTCGGTTTCCCCACCCACCAAACAGCCAGGATGATACGGAGCATCTTCATAAACACGCAAGAGAGACCCTGTCTCAGAGCACCAGTTAGCACTGGAATAGTACTGTTACTACGGATGGGAATAGACCCACTAATTATTTGTGGCCTCTGAACGCTACCATACTATTAAATAATTATAATAATTATAATTCATAAAGAAGATAACCTCAGTCTAAGGGAGCTTCTGCGTTTAAATCCAGTCCACTCTGTTTAGTGCACTGGAAAGACTGATCACTTCCTGCAGAGAGGAGACACGCCGGGGACGGATGGCCGGTGCCAGCCTGAGCCTGGCTCTCTGGCCCTTCTCCTTAGGCAGGACCCACCGGTGGTCCCCAGTGTCCCCTGCTGCCACGCTGTCCCACAGGGCTCACTGCTGTAACCCCGGG
>NW_010318813.1:0-539 GCF_000700745.2 Antrostomus carolinensis | reverse complement strand
GGCAGCTGAAGAGGAGCGTTCCAGGAGCAGGCGGGCAGCGGGCTGACACCCGCCGTCCCCGTGCGGGCACACACCGGCAAAGCCGGGGTCACGGCGGTTACTCATACGTGTCCACCTCATGCTCCGAACAGAACAGCGGCTCCATGGAGACCTCTTCTCCCGGCAGCTCTGTGAGGAGCTGTGGCTCTAACGGGGTTTTGCGTGCGCTCTCGCGGGGAGGAGAGTGGCTGGAGCAGCCCTGAACCCTTCGCCTTCCCATTTCCCAGGGAGCAGCTACAGCTGAGCCCAGCTCCGCTCCCGCCTCGGCGGCTGCCAAAGCCCAACCGGCAGACACAAAGGCCTGGAAGGCAGAGCACGGAGTTGCTGGGAGCAACGTGGGCTGCATCCCTCCGGCACCTTCGGCCGGCATCATCGCGGCGTGCGGTACAGAAAGTGACATCCCTGGGATCACGCGTGTGCGTGTGTCAAACCAAGGCAGCTCTGGCTGATGGACGCGTCTCCCAAGGAGGGGGAGTGGAGCACAGGCCAGCCGAGGGGAG
>NW_010318812.1:4319-4722 GCF_000700745.2 Antrostomus carolinensis | reverse complement strand
CCCCAGCCGCTCCATCATCCGCAATGTGAAGGGGCCAGTGCGTGAGGGAGATGTCCTGACCCTGCTGGAGTCAGAACGTGAGGCCCGACGGCTGCGCTGAGCTGGTGAGTGCTGGGCCTCGGCGGCCGCCCCACACTCCCAGAGCTGGTGGGGAGGACGGGGCCTCACCTCACTGATACAGCCTCTGGTTTGTGTTTCAGGTGATGAAGTTTTGCAGCCTCGACTCGGAGCGGCCGTTTGGCACCTGCTCGGCCACACATGGTTCACGGCTGAAGAGGAGTGTGTGGTTGTGTTCCTGCAATAAAGAGTTTTTCCAGTAGTCCCTCACCAAGGTCTCGCTTCTTGAATGCACAAGAGCTCTGGTTTGCCTCAGGACTTGCACACCTGCCTGTCGTTGGGTTCA
>NW_010318812.1:3581-4301 GCF_000700745.2 Antrostomus carolinensis | reverse complement strand
CAGCAGAGAGACAGAAGCACACCCTGCTTATTGCCGGGCTTGCACATGATCCCTTTGTCACAATATTACTGTGTTCTTGCATTTTTATTAACCTGCCACTTGTCCTGACCTTTCTGGTATGCGTTTTTCTGTATGTAACTGGTGAAGTGGCACTGCTGACCTTACTGGACTTCTGTGGAATTTAATTATGAGTTGAAAGTCAAGCTTGCAAAGCAACAGCCTGCTCCTTCTGTCTCTCTGTCCTCAGTCAGCCGTTCTATAAATGCTGCTATAAATACCCCTACTTGCTGTCTTCCCTGGCAGTCCCTGACAGAGAGTGTCAGTGTTTGTCTGTCTCCCCTTAGAGGAGTTGGGAAATCAATCTCACGTATTTTTTTCTTCAGCTTTTTCAATTCCACCACACAATCAGCTGGAAAGATTTCTTGTTTTAGGCTATTACATAAAGCAGACGTAAGGCTGAAAGGTTTAGGCATGAGCCTGAAAACTCTCACAGTTCAAGGGCTGGTTTTCAAGTGCTGATATTTTCTGTACTGGTTTGTGGTGTGTTTGAGAAGAGTTGGGACTGTGGCTCCTGATCCTGTGGTCTCTGATGAGAATGTTCTTCATCCTTTGATATCTCCTGTGCTTGATTGAGGCACTTCAGTGTCAGGTGGGATTGAGGGGTTGAGTGTCCAAAAGCTGAGGAGAGCACTTCTGGAATAGGTGTTCAGATTGCTGAAC
>NW_010318812.1:0-3555 GCF_000700745.2 Antrostomus carolinensis | reverse complement strand
TTTGTGGGGTTTTGTCCCATCCCTGTGGGTGTTAGTTGTGCCCTGGACAGCTCATGGGTGGCCTGAGGTGGATTTTGTGCACTGGAGAAATCCCTTGTCAATATGTGCTTGTGGTGTCCCTTGATCTAGTTCTTGATTCTTTGGTGGTGTTTCAGAGTATCAGGTGAGCCTGCACTCCCTGATTTCCGTGACACAGCAGAGCTCTCAGGAACTACCTTTGAGTGCAAGAAGTCCACCTCAGTTTTCTCTGGCTGCTGTTTGTTCCCTGTGCAGCTTTCACAGCAGCTGAAGAGCATTTGCTCTGGGGGCTGCCAGCCCTGACTGCTGAGTGACCAGACAGGAGGCATCAGCTGTGAGTTGGTGGCCAGACAAGTAAATTTGTACTGGGGTGGCTCAGAGCAGCTGTAGCCCTTCCCAGATATCCCTGTGGGGTCAGTGTGGCCCTTGGCCATGTGAGGAGGGAGGTGACTTTGCATCCCAGCTCTCAATCTGATAATTGTCCTTTAATAACGCAGCTTAACATCAGAGCAGCATGTGGAACCCAGGGTAGTGACGGGCTACGTCTGGTCCCAGCATCCCACTGGGTCCTGGGAAGTGAAACCACAGAATCACCGACTGGTTTGGGTTGGAAGGGACCTTAAAACTCATCCAGTCCAAACCCCCCTGCCAGCAGCAGGGACACCTTCCACTAGACCAGGTTGCTCAAAGCCTCATCCAGCCTGGCCGAGAACACTTCCAGGGAGGAGCAGCCACAGCTTCTCTGGCCAACCTGGGACACTGTCTCACCACTCTCACACCAAAGAATTTCTTCCTCACATCTCATCTCCATCTCCCCTCTGCCACTTTCAAGCCATCACCCCTTGTTTTGTCATTAACTGCCCTTATGAAAAGTCCTTCCCCAGCCTTCCTGGAGCCCCTTCAGGTACTGGGAGGCCACTATAAGATCTCCCCGGAGCCTTCTCTTCTCCAGGCTGAACAGCCCCAACTCTCTCAGCCTGTCCTCACAGCACAGATGTTCCAGCCCTCGCATCATCCTCGTGGCCTCCTCTGGACCCTCTCTGACAGGTTCACGTCTTGTGCTGAAGAGCCCAGCACTGGAGGCAGCACTGCAGGGGGGGTGTCAGGAGAGCGGAGCAGAGGGGCAGAATCCCCTCCCTCCACCTGCTGCCCACGCTGCTCTGGGTGCAGCCCAGGACACGGTTATTGGCCTCTGGGCTGTGAGTGCTTTGAAACGGGGCACAGGACACCACGATCCCGAACTGGGACTGTTCAGCTGGATGAAAACCAGGCTGTGGATGTAGCCAGTTCATAAACTTGCAGGGAATGAACTGAAACGTGGGTTTAGGTGAGGGCTGTGCCAAGCTCTGCCTTGGCTGAAGCTGTTCTGGGGGTTTTAAGCTTGAGCCAGACAAGGAGGCAGGAGACTGCTGATGGTCACTGTAATATTTCAAAATAATTTTACTTTAAATTTTATTTATATCTTAAAAATAAACATCAATATTAAAATATCAGTAAACAAACCTGTGAAACCAAAGCAGTGAGTACGGAATACAGAGAGCGGTGCACTGGAGTGGCTGTGAGCATTGTGTTAAAGTCAGTGCAAAGCTGCGAGGGCAGCAGTGTGATGCCCAGAACAAGTTTCCCGGGGAGCGTTTCCCAGCGTAGAGCACAGCTCAGCCCTGGCCTGTGTGCGGCGGGAGCGATGGTGGGGGAGCCGGGCAGAAAGGGGGGGCTGCAGCACACGTTGACTTTGTGAAAGACTCGGAGTGTGGAGCCGACTTCACATGCAAAAGTCTTTTTTTTCCCTTCCTCCTGGTCCTTACCCCCTTACCTTGTCTGTTCCCACCCCGCCTGGTGCACACATGCACACACATCCCCCGACATTCGCGTCCATCTCCGTGGGCCCTAGGCTCTCTTTGAGCTCTCCCTGCTGATTTTTTTTTTCCCTGAAGCTATCCTCAGCTGCTCTGCTCCCTCTTGGGAAGGAAGGTGGGCAGAGAGGGATGAGGACCCTGGTTGCCTTCACAGTCAGTGGCTGTGAGACTGTTTAAAATAGGAAATGTTGAGGGAGGTAATTCCTATCTTTCCCTTGGGAAGTCCCTGCTCCCTGTGTGGGGTATCAGCGGGACGCTCTCAGTCCCTAAATGCATTCGTGGCTCTTGGCCCCCTTCGGCTGCAGCCCTGAGTGCCCAGAAGTTTTGCTCCCATTGAGTAAATCAAATCACCAAGTGATTTCATGTTGAACTCCAGCCTTTGAATAAGCAATATATATATTTTTTTTTTTTTTTGCTTTGTGTGCCTGTGCTAGAAAAAAATTTCAGATTTAAGCCAGGAAAGGAAATGCCATAAAAGAAGGGCAAGTATTTCAGTCTGGAAGTGCTCCCAGCCTGCATGGAGGCAGCGTTAACCAGCCGGTTTGTGTCCCCTCCCGTTGCTGCACAGGACGTGCCTGCTGAGCACTGCGTCCCCGCCAGCACCGCGCAGCACAGCCGGGCCAGGAGCCGGCACTCGCCCTCCCGAGCCCTGCTCCCCATCCCCAGCTCCGCTGCTTTCCTGGGGCTGCTAGGAGCTGGAAGAGAGAGAAGAAACTGGCTGCTACTTCTGCTGGATTTCTTTTCTCCTGGGTTTGTTTTCTGCTGCTCCAGTGAGTCAGTGACTTGCCGAGGGCTTGGAGGCGGCGCAGCTCCAACAGTTCTGGTGAGGAGCAGAGGGGATGGGGACGGCTTCTGCTCGCTGTGTTTCCCACCCCAAAGTCACTTGATGCTTGGCTCCTCTGTCACTTGGTGGAGCGAGGTGGCCGTGCATGGGCTGTGTCCAGCAGTGGTGGCAGGTGAGTGAGGTCCAGGGACGGCACCTGCTCTAGTGGCAAGAGGATTAAAGCATCTGCAGCTGCAGAGAGCGACTGAGTACACAGGAGTGGCAGGAGAGGGGACGTAAATTACAGCCAAGCACTGATAGTGGCCGGCTGGCACGTGGCTGGCCCCTGGCTGGACCCAAAGGTCACTCTAATGTGGTTTCTTTGGGCTCCCAGGACTCTTCATGGCTGTCGGTGACATTCCCTGCTGCAGAGAGAGCAGAGTCATGAAATGTCACCAGAGACCCCTTCAGTGATTCCTGGTCAGGGCCAGGCAGGCTGGTTCCCCGCTACTGAGGATGCACCGTGTGGCACCTGGAAGGCTCTACTCGCACCCCTGCAGCCCCTTCCTGGGGAGCATCATCTGTGCCACAGCCCTGTCCCCTCCCATGGGGCCACCTGCCCACTGTGCAGCTGAGCTGGTGGTGTGGTGCCACCTCTCTGGCCCTTGTATGGGGCAGGGCAGGTGGCAGGAGCTGGGGGGGGCTGCGGTACTCACGGGCAGCTGCGCCTTCGTGCCATTGAGGTGGGCGTAGAGGAGCACGGCAATGTTGCTGTGGCCGGCCTCCAGCGCAATGGCAACAGCGTTGTTACCGTCCTAAAAAGGAAGGGAGAGCAGTTGGGAAGAGGTCTGGGGATGGGACACAGGGTGGGCGAGTGTCCCCACGCTGCAGTGGCAGAGGCTTACGCTGTCCACGATG
>NW_010318811.1:1263-1570 GCF_000700745.2 Antrostomus carolinensis | reverse complement strand
CCGTGCTGCTCGCCCAGGGGATTGCAGCAGCCACGCTGGTGATTTTCACCCCAAAATCACCATTTCCTCCCTCCCAGGGGATGCGGCGCTGGCCGGTGCCACTCGCCCCGGCTCCTGCCCGTTGCCAATGGGGATTCACCAGCTCTACCCGTTCCCTGTGGTTTTGGGCGAGCGTCTCCATCGCAGCAGCATCTCCCCGAGCCTTATCACCCCCAAATCACTCATTGAGAGTTTTCTGAAGTTATCTCTCATCTCCCGGCACCACAGAAACACTTACCGCCCCGCGCCAGCGCCGCCAGCGACGCCA
>NW_010318811.1:0-1048 GCF_000700745.2 Antrostomus carolinensis | reverse complement strand
CCGCCGCGCTCGGCGTTTCCTCTTTTGCCGCGATCTTGCCGAAAGGCGGCTGTTCCCAGGCAGGGCCGAGCGTGAGGCGGGATTTCGTGCCTCACTTTGACCAAAAGCAAAAGAGAAAGCAACCAAAATATCCCCCCGTCCTGCCAGCACGCTTGCCAGGATTCAGTCTAACCCTGCCCCGGTGGTGCCGCGTGGTCCGGCCACACCGCGTGCCACGACCCGGTGAGAAGTGCAAGGTAAGCACAAGAGAAGTCTCGGGGTTTTGGGGGGTTTTAGGGGTTTTTTCCCAAAGTTCATGGCACAGTTTTTGATTCCCAGCCCATAACCGGGTGAATCTCCAGCGGTTGCTCCAAGATTGGGAGTTGTTGGGGTTTTTGGTGGCGTGTGAGCGTGGCTGTCCCCAAACCCAGGGTCCTGTGCCCATCTCCGGCACAACTTGTCCCCCGTGGTGGCAAACAAAGCCCCAGTGAGGCAGGAGAGCACGGTGTCACCAGGACGCCGGCAGCCGCGTGATGGAGCGGGTGACCCCGGGACAGCGGAGCCGGGTGGCACTGAGGGCTGTGCACAGAGTCCCTTTGTTCCCGCAGAAAGTGTCCCCTTGTGCGGCTTTTGCTCGGGGCTGGAGGGCAGCGGTGGCGGGAGCGTCCCCATGCTGGGACCCCTCTGTCCCACTGCCACCAGCATGGCCAGGCTGGGGGGGGGCACAGAGGGTCCCCTGGCACCTCTTGCCCTCCCACCCCCCTCAGGGTACACACCGTGCTGTGCTGTGCCATAACAAACTGAGCCATGCCAGGCTTTGCCAGGTCACAACATGCTACTGTACCCGTCCAGGCTGTGCTGTGCCATGCTAAACTGGGCCAGGCCGTGCTGTGCCATGCCATGCCAGGCTGTGCCATGCTGGACCATGCCAGACTGGGCTGTGCTGGACCATACAGACCGTGCTGTGCCGTATCGTGCCATGCTGTCAGTGGGACAGACCTGGGCTGGACCACACCAAGCCAGGGGCGCTGTGCCCACCCTGTGCCATGCTGTGCCAGACCCAGGCCGT
>NW_010318810.1:11197-15216 GCF_000700745.2 Antrostomus carolinensis | reverse complement strand
CGCGTAACGGCCGCTCGTCCGTCAGCGGGCGGGACCGTCCGGTGGGGAGCAGGGAGTCCCCTGAGGAGCCTGGCTTCGTCGAGGCTCGCGCGTTTGCTTTGCGTTCCCGTAAGGAGGAAAAACCGGTCCTGGGGAAGGGGTAGTGGGTGAAACGTGGCGGTTTGCAGCGAGGTGGGACCCCGATGGCGAACCGGGAGGTGGCTCCTGGCCCTGCTGAAGTCAGTCAGGAGCTGGGGGAGCCTTTAAGGAGCTGGTTAAGATTTCATCCTTGTTAGATATCTGCTCATGCTTAGTTAAGAGCTAATTTGGAAGAGGAATGGCAATTATGTCGAAAGTGAACAAAACCAGCGTTTTAAACGCGCTTTTAGGGTGGAAATACAGCTTTTATAAATGTGCTGTGTCTGCGAGAAAAGCAGCGAGCAGGCTTTGCATCTAGAGCTGACTGGTGTGTTAAACAGAGGAAACATCAGAGTCAATCGATGCTCCACTGTTTTTCTCTAAAAACGCAAGAATTACTTCTCCTGCCTGGCACTTGGAGATCGAGCCACTCCTCTCCTTTTTTTGAGCCCTAGCTTTTAAGCTTTGGCTGCATCAGTGCTTGAACTGCACCAGTTGAATATCCTCAAAAGAAGGAAGTGGTGTTCCTGTAGGCTATGCGTGCAGAAGAGCTTACTCCCATCAAAAGTTAATATAGTACTAAAGATTAGTAATTGACTTCAGTTTTTTCTTTTTTAAACCCAGTCACTGGTTGTGCTTTCTTCAGAGCATTAACCCCAAACACGTATTTCTCTGAGAACACCTCATGCTGCTTGAGTAAGTTACAGTTAGTGTGCATTCTTCTGTAGCTTTGCATAATTCAAAGTGGAATTCTAAATAGGACACTTTAAAGAAAAAACACTTTAATCCATTTTCAGATAGCCATCTTTGTCCAGCCAAGTGTGAAATTTTCTTGTTTGCTGTTTACAGTTACTGTCACTTTGGCATACGTTCAAGAGAGGACAATGTCCGATGTGCCGGTGGCTGTGGTGACCGGGTCCAACAAAGGCATCGGATTTGCAATTGTGCGGGCTCTATGCAAGCAGTTCCGAGGAGATGTGTACCTGACAGCCCGAGACCCCAGCCGTGGCCAGGAAGCAGTGGCAAAGCTCCAGGAGGAAGGGCTGCATCCACTCTTCCATCAGCTGGATATCGATGATCTGCAGAGCATCAGAGCTCTCCGGGACTTCCTCAAGGAGAAATATGGAGGGTTGAATGTGCTGGTTAACAATGCAGGGATCGCTTTCAAAGGTAGGAAGCAGACTGTCTGGGATAGCTCTGTGTGCTACAAAGCTATGGGGAGAAGGGTGGTAGATGCATCAAGGATTTGACAAAGCTTCTTATGTGGGACTTCTGCGCCAGTGGCATGCTGCTTTTTTGACTGGGCAAGCTGCCTACCTTAAGCATGGTGAGAGGGTAATGAGAAATGGCTCTTCCTCTAGCATCTGTTGGGCTAAGTATGCATGGAAAGATGCTTCCCTGGAGCATTGTATTTGCATGATATACAGAGCATACTCTAGGCACACAGTTCATGTGAGCAGAATCAGGTTTATTGCCTCAGTGCCCATGAGTTTCACCAGGCCCATAGGAGCACATCATCAGTGTGAATATCGGGTGTGTTCCTCAGGGATCTGTGTTTTCTCTTTTCTGCACACCTTGTACTTTGGTCTTGATAAAAAAGAACCTTTGGCCCTAAGTGATTTTGTTATCTTTACTTGTCTTTAACTTTCTCAGGCCATTCAGTTACTTATAGAGCAGTTAACCTAAATCTTGCTGTGCTAAGCAAGAATTTAACCCTTTCATCTTCTAATGGTGGGGAAGGCAGGGAAAGCAAGGAAGACACAGCAGTTGTAAGGTAGAAGAGTGCATTCTCTGTGTAGGCGTTTATCAAAACAAGTTGAGAATCATGTTAGTTTCAGAAGAAGCAAATCACAAGCATGACTACTAATTCATTTCCCTGCCAGTACAAACTTGTTATTTCCATATTTTCTGGAATTTATTTTTTTTTCTAATCTTAACCTGATTTCTAGTTAGGACATGTGACTGAGCATAGTGTTGTGCTGACTCATCACTCACAACATGAGTAAACAAGACCTGTCAGGTAGTATGGATCAAACCTCACCTGGTACTGAAGATGGAGCTTGTCATGGGTGGGACTGCAGCAATGATGTTCTGAAGTGCAGTCACTGTATATTTTGCATGGTACTTTGCAGGAAGATTGCTTGTGTTCAAGATCAGTTTAATAGGAGGCAACCCTTAATGTAATTGTCTGGGCTTCAAGATGTATTCAAAATAGAGAAATGTTAAAACCTTGCAGCAGCTGTTAAAAGACTGTATTTCTGTCCGTGCTTATCATTTATAAAGGCTGCAAGGTGCTCAGACCAGTATTTCTTCAGTTCATACTCAGGGCCTTAGCTCAACCTACCAGTAATGTATATGTTTGCCATTGCTGACTCTGCAGCAGTTGTAGCCTTCATTAAGGTGAGTACCTGGACAGGTGAAATAAAACCTCCTCAGATTGATGCAGCAAGACTTGCTAGAGCTCATCTGCAAGAGATCTTAGATTTACTATCATGCAGCCACTCAACAGATAAATAGGTGAAGTAGCACGACCAGTGGAGTTGCTGTTACTTCCTAGATTTTCTTTTTTTTTTTTTTTTTTATTCAGAAGTTGCTTCCAGATGTTTAGCCTCGACTTTCTTCAAGCTGACAACTTACTGTGAGTCAGCAGTAGGTCATACAATTAAGATATGTGATAGAGGAGCCAGTTGTGACTGTTATTGTCTAAGTATTTGCACAGAGGCTAGAAGGTTTAGCACCTGTGTAAGAACTTGCTGTGGTGCTTATCTCATATTTTGGCTTTAATTCTTGCTTCTGAGATTAGTGTTTCTGCCCAAGCTTGCTTCTTGCCTTGCCAGGTTTCTGCTAGCATCCCAGAATTTATGCTTTCCTTTCTTTATTGTAGTACTGTGTGTTATTGCTGTCTGTTAAAGAGTAGATTTACCATTAAATTTAATTTATTGTTCAGTTTTTGTGCTGCCCTACAGGTAGTCCAGCAAAGTCCATAGTCCAGCAAAAACTGCTCATGTATGAAATGATTGTGTACCTGTGGGTTGCCTTCTGTTGCTTCTGTGAGAACAGTCGTTCTGGTAATGCTTGTTAAATCAAGGGAGTGCATATCTTTCAGATGTTACAAGTAATATATCTTGTCAGAAAAAATTGGGGGTTTGGAGTATAGGGAAGCTTCTCTGTTGCAAGGTGGGTATAGAAGCAGAGGTTCCGAGTTGTGTAGGGGTTTAGTTTCTTTTCTTCTCCCACTGTCATAACCCTTGCAATGGTCATGGTCTGGCTTTGTGTCTTGGATTTAAATGCAAGCAAATGATTTGCAGAGCTTGATGGCATCAATGCCCATTGCTTGAGAGTATAAATAAGTCAGCCATTAAAGCTGTGTTTTGCAATAAAAACATGACTACATTTAATACTAAATGACCTGTTACTGCTTCTCTTTTGAGTTTCCATAGGTCTGGGCTATGGAAACAAGTGAAGACCTGCCAAATCTATGTAGGTGCCCTTCATCACTGCAGAGATAGAGCCTGGAGCAGAAGAGAAGGAATGCTGTTACTTTAACTCTTATTTCCCCCTCAGAGTGGAGCACATGTAGCATATGGCATGTTGCAGAGTCAAGCTGTCAGCTGATGGCACATTCTACCCCACTTTTGGTGGTGGCAAGTTGTCAATTCTGTCTGATGAAACCATACCACTACAGTGCAGTTCCATGGTCTACTTATGGTTGTCTAGTCAGCTCCCTTTCCTAGCTGCTAATTCCCACTCTTTTGCTTGTGTTCACACAGATCTGTCAGTTCAGGGGGTAATCTGTGATGCAAGTACTTGTCAGTTTTGGAGTTGGTTGGGTTGTTTGGTTTGGTTTTTTCGATCCAGGGAACTACAGACCTGTCAGCCTGGCCTCGGTACTGGGGAAAATC
>NW_010318810.1:9271-11185 GCF_000700745.2 Antrostomus carolinensis | reverse complement strand
CATCTTGAGTGTGCTCCTGCGGCATATGCAGGACAACCAGGGAATCGGGCCCAGCCAGCGTGGGTTCATGAAAGGCAGGTCCTGCTTGACCAACCTGATCTCCTTCTATGATCAGGTGACCCACCTAGGGGATGAGGGTAAGGCTGTGGATGTTGTTCCACAGAGTTCTCCTAGAGAAGCTGTTGGCTCAAGGCTTAGACAGGTGCGCTCTTCACTGGGTAAAAACTGGCTGCATGGCCAGGCCCAGAGAGTTGTGGTGAACAGAACTAAATGCACTTGGCGGCCGGTCACAAGTGGTGTTCAGTAGGGCTCAGTGTTGAGGACGGCTCTGTTTCATATCTTTGTCAATGATCTGGATGAGGAGATCAAGTGCACCCTCAGTAAGTTTGCAGATGACACCAAGCTGAGTGGGAGTGTTGATCTGTTTGAGGGTAGTAAGGCTCTGCAGAGGGATCTGGACAGGTTGGATTGATGGGCCAAGGCCATTGTATGAGGTTTAACAAGGCCAAGGGCCGGGTCCTGCACTTGGGTCACAACAACCCCATGCAACGCTACAGGCTTGGGGAGGAGTGGCTGGAAAGCTGCCTGGCAGAAAAGAACCTTGGGGTGCTGGTCCACGGCCGGCTGAACATGAGCCAGCAGTGTGCCCAGGTGACCAAGAACACCAACAGCATCCTGGCCTGTATCAGAGACAGTGTGGCCAGCAGTAGCAGGGCAGTGATTGTGCCCCTGTACTCGGTGCTGATGAGGCCGCACCTCGAGTACTGTGTTCAGTTTTGGGCCACTCACTACAAGAAGGACATTGAGTTGCTGGAGCATGTTCAAAGAAGGGCAGTGAAGCTGGTGAAGGGTCTGGAGCACAAATCTTATGAGGAGTGGCTGAGGGAGCTGGGATTGTTTTGTCTGGAGAAGAGGAGGCTGAGAGGGTACCTTCAAAGTTTGCTTGCATGTGGTAGTGGCAGCCCAAGACCAGGCAGCAGGTGTGAGTAAGTGGAGGCAGGTCAGTGGGCAGGATGGGCAGCACGCCCTGTGAGAGCAGTCTTTCCTTGGCTCTTCCATATAAAAGGCAGAAAGACAAATGGCCTATGTGTTGACAAATGATTCTGCAGAGTGATACAACTGGCAGTCGTGAGGCAAAGTGAAAACTTACAGCAAGAAGAGGTGAAAACGTAATTAGCTCATTATTAATATAATATTGCAGAGCTGGGTCTTTTCATTAATAAGAATGTGAGTGTTAGTGATGTTGCTCTTGTTTCTTACATATTTTAATTGTTCATATACCTGTTTCCTAATTATTAAAAAAAAAAAAGTAACTAAGAAACTTTTGTGTTTCGGTAGTTTGGTAACTTCCTTTTAAACAGTAGTATAAATTAAATTTTTTTAATCTATTTTATTTTTTTTCCTCTCCCTCCCTGTCACCTCTTACAAAAAGTTCGTGACACAACTCCATTTGCGATCCAAGCAGAGGTTACACTGAAGACCAACTTTTTTGGAACCAGGAATATTTGCACAGAATTGTTGCCTCTTATGAAGCCTTATGGTAAGTGTAAAGTAACAAGTAGAGAAATAGTTTTGTATGAATTTTGGTCCTCATTAAATAGGAAAATCCTGTCCTGTCTCAGGAGCACATTGCCCTATAGTAAGAGGAGTATGCCTTGCTGTACTGTAGGTAAGTGAACAGATGGCCTTTCTTCACCCCCAAAGTATCTCTGCTGGGTATATTTAAATCTGCTCTCAAGCCAGTCACATTCTTCTGTTATGGATTGAAGTGGAATTCTCAAGGTGCCCTCAGGAAGTCATTAAGAACTTACCCATGTTCTCTCCATGATACCTGCCTACATAAATGGCTGTTGCTTCAGAAAGGACCTGTTGATGATACAACTAGGATAAGGAAGTACCTAAGAACAGTATTTT
>NW_010318810.1:0-9250 GCF_000700745.2 Antrostomus carolinensis | reverse complement strand
TGCTGAAGAAACCTTCTCAAAAGGTTGTTGGTCTGTCTCTAACTAGATCACAGCCTTTGCTGTATGTGCAAGTGTCTCGTGATGTAGTTGTGAATGGTACTCGAAGTTACTGTGATTTGGTGATGTTAGGAGGAACTGGAAGAAAACACTTTACTGAAAATGGTAAATAGAATGGAGGAGACCAGAGTCAAAGAACATAGATGCACCGATAATGAAGAGGTGTTAGCAGCATGCAAATAATCTGTGTTAATTGGATGGCTGTTGTGGACAGAATGATCCTGTTCTTGATACCTGGGAGCAGTGGAAGTGCCTTGGAATGCTACTGACATATCCTGGATTATTTGAAAGGAGTGTATTTGGATCCAATGTCCACCCCAAATCTAAGGGGTTTTGTTTTAAATATAATTCCTTTCAAGACTTGGGATTGCTAGATGTCTTCATGGGTATTTGGATAAGTGCTTGCTGCTATAAATTAAATGTAGTCTATACTAACATTTAAATACATCTAGGTTTTTAAGAGAAAAGAAGTCAAGTAGATGAGGGAGAAGTTGGGAACTGTTAGTCCTAGGGAGGAAGGAAAGGAGAGAGTAAATGAATTTTGAGGGCTGGAAGGGGAGAAAGTAAACAGTGTCAAAATTGCAGTTTAGCCCTCTTGTACTAAGGGTGACGGACAAGTGTGTTAATGAAGTTGTTAACAGAAAGGATTAATTTCTGTGGCTTTTAAGATCTAAATCCTCATGTTCGTTCCCTAGTTCATTGCTGGGACTAGCAAGAAAGAGGGGAAACAGTAATTTTGGGGAAGATAAATTAATTACTGATTCTGCTGACTCATTTGTCTGTACTGCAGTGCTGGGAGATAAATTGCTGCAGTTTGGCATGCTAGGATTTGTAAATCTTCGGGTATTCTGTAAACAAGCTAATGGTCTCACTGCATTAAGAACTAGATTGCCTTTGTTTAATTGTGTATTATTCTGGCGTTTGAGATGCATTCTGATGGTACTTTGTGCAAGCTGTTGCAGAAGTGAAAATGTTTTCCACCAGAACTTTGAGAGAAAAGTTTGGCTTCCGTTACTGAGAAGACGACTTACTACTGTGAATATACCTACAGATTGTAACAAGCTGTTTCCTTGAAGCACACCTGGAGTTTGATAGAGAGCTTTTGCAGGTTCACACCTTAAATTACCCTCTGTAATAGAATTCACTAGAAACACTTGACATTGAGTTGTGATCTTCCAGAAGTCCTGCAAAATAGCCCACACAAAGTATTTTACAGGTCTTCACCTAAGTAGTGAATACACAACTGTAGAGCAAGTGTCTGGGCTTGTTTAGTGTGTGTAAAAGTAATCGGCCTTTATTTTTGTTCTCTTTTAACAGGTAGAGTGGTGAATGTTTCCAGTATGGCAAGTAGCTCAGCTCTGGGAGGCTGCAGCCGAGAACTACAGCAAAAGTTTCGCAGCGACACAATCACTGAGGATGAATTAGTGGAACTCATGACAAAATTTGTGGAAGACACCAAGAAAAGTGTTCATGAGAAAGAGGGCTGGCCAAATACTGCCTATGGGGTATCCAAAATTGGTGTCACAGTCTTGTCCAGGATTCAAGCCCGAATGTTAAATGAGAAAAGAAAAGGTGACCACATCCTTCTCAATGCCTGCTGTCCTGGGTGGGTGAGAACAGACATGGCAGGTCCTCAAGCCACTAAATCGCCAGATGAAGGGGCTGAGACCCCAGTTTATTTGGCCCTTTTACCTTCTGATGCTGATGGTCCTCATGGCCAGTTTCTTAGTAACAAAACTATTCGAAGCTGGTGAGCTTATGTATGTGGACCCATGCAAGTGGTAATATGACTGTAGATTAGCTTGTGCTCTCGTAGGGGTCATTGGCCCAAAGCTGTCTCATCCTGTCCACAGCAGCAGCAGGGTCCTTTATCATTGCACTGAGGGTTGCTGTTATGGTACTCCTCTGGGATTAAGTATACACTAGGGTACACTCCCCAACAGTCTCCATTAGCCTGCTCACAGCATTGACCCTGTAGCCTGAAATATGATTTGTGGGTGTTCCAGCCCAGATGATACAGGCTAATTTGGTGTTGCCCTAATGTAGAGGTGTCTGACCTTGTTTACCTGAATTTACTCTTAATGAAATCATTGCCAGTCCTTCTCCCACTCCCCCGAGACAGATCTCTGAGATGGAGCTGGGGTGAGGAAGCAGTTGCCTTACACTTTCACAGCACAATAGATCTCTTTCTAGGCACAGTAGTTGCTTCTTGAGGTTGTACGGGGTTTCTTAAAGGGGGAAGGGTTATTCTTAGATCTACAGTGTGACCAGTTTGGGGGGAGGCTGATAAGACCAAAACAGAATCACTGCTGTATAGAGATTTTTTGTTGTCAGTATAAAGTGGAATCAGGTGAAGATAAAACCAGCAGTGACATACCATTAACAGGAAAGCTTCATCAGTTGGCTTAGTTAATATGTATGTCAATAAATGATTACTTACTGGTTTGTATTCATCCAGCTGGCTTATTCTGATACTAAAAATTAATAATGTTTGAAAATACACTTTCATTTTCTGCAGCTAAGTTTGTAGCTGGAATGTGTGATGTTTGGACTGTATAAAGATAAAATAAACTACAGAACTGATACAGTAAACTGTTTCTCAGGACTTCCAGTTCATTTGTTGCACACCCAGAAATTTCCTTATTAAAACTGTGGATTAAGTGCTCTCCATGCAGTAGAAAAAATGAACCATAAGTGTTACAATACTAATACAGGGTGGAACTGGAATACATAATTATTGTGGTAACCAAAACAAGTCTTCCAAGCAAAATTACAAATAGAGGAAGCAGTGATGTGGAGAGCACCAAACTTGTTTTCTTCTTTTACATAGTGGTTATTGCATTTCAGATGTTTATTCTCGAAAGGTTGCTGTAGCACTTCAAGCTGTAGAGGTGGAGCTGGGGGGGATAGAGCAGGACACTTGTGACAGCCCCAGGCTGTGGGGCAAGGAGCTGCAGTGAGGTGGGGTTTGGTGACCCCCATGCTACAACTGTGCAGCTCCCTCCATCTCCTGCCAGCCAGCACAAAAGCCGTGGTGGTGGCTCTGGGGCCCTGCCCCAACTTTCCTGCAGGGCGAGGGGTGCATAGTGCAGTGCTCTGCAGGAGGGCATTGCTGCTGTCTTCCTCTTGCTGTGAGAAGCTGAAGGAGCTGGAAACAATTGCCTGTAAATCTGTTATTAGTAATTACAAATCAGTAATAAGCATGTTAATTCTTAATCAGGAGTCAGCTAAGCCACTTTGGCATTGTCTTGCTGACTCAATCCTGATTAAGAATTGGCTTCTGGTACAGTCTGTTCAGGGAAGCCTTGGATCAAAAGGTGCTGGACATAAACAATATGTGTGGTTTTAGTAATCACTTATCAGCACTGAACAAAGGTGTAATTATTAGTTGGTCTTTTAAGGATACAGTAGCTATTGTTTTTATGAAGATGGAAGTATTGCCACGAGTTGTGCCCTAGAGCTCACTGAAGAGCAAGATGAGTGCTACCTCAAAAGTTCTCACAGTAATCCACTCTCCATGAAGGAAAAAAAGCTGAAGCCTTTTGTTTAAGGGCAACAGATCAGTTACAAAATCTCTGTACAGAGTTTTTAATGCATTTTATGTACTACCCACAGCCTGCCTGCAGTATGATAGCTCCAAAAGCCATCCAGTTAATACAGTAACTTGACTGTCATTCTGATGTGCAACAGCAAGAACCATGGTTTGTACATGCTCTTCTAGTTGTGTTCATGGAATCTCGGCAAAATAAAACATGTCTGTTCTGATTTAGTAATTGTTTGTGCACAGCTTAAGGATGTGATCCAACAGTGGTGAGTCATACCTAGTTCTTCATCCTTGAAATGCTGCTTGAGTCATGAAGTTGTCTGCCCTTCTGGTTGACGTGTACAAACTGTCCAAACAAACCTTGACCCCGATTTCCTAGGGTTTGTGCACAGACCAGACTGTAAAGACTCCTAGGTCAGTTTACTGTAGCTGGGTAGTATCCACTGTTAAATACAAATGAGTTTCTAAGTATCCCCTGTGCTCTATAAAGCTCCTTCCTACATCTCAGTCAGGATCTGTTTGGGGTTTTTTTTCTACATTCAAGCCAAGCAAATTGTAAGTTTTACAAAATATGTACTTCAAATTCTATTAAGCTCTTTCCCAAGTGCTGTTTCAGGGTAAGGAAGCAAAGTGGAAGATGATGGGTAAGTAATCATCTTCAGAAATGTCATTTCTCATGGTGAAACTGATTATAATACAGACAGTTTCTTCTGATATGAACAGAAAGAAGAGAGGACAGATTTTTTTCACAACCTTTGCAGCTGTGGTGCGGTACTCAAGGAAGGAGAATCAGCTGTGTGGATGGATACAACCTCAGCTGTACGAGGTAGAAACAATAGGCAGAAAATACTGGCTGTTCATAGGACCAGTTGTAGTCAGGAAGGAGCTTATGCAGGGGAAGCACATCCCTCAGTGACCGTGTCCTGGAAACAGAGCTGGGACAGCACAGGGCAGACTGCCAGGGGAGGGCTGTTTGCTGAGAGCAGGATCAGAGGACAGGCTGTACAGCGTGTGTGGCAGGCTGGATCTTTGGACAGGGCTTGTATTGTTCAACCAAAAATTCTTTTTTTTTTTTTTTTTTCTTTCTTAAGCTGCCTCCCTGTTTCTCTCCCATGTCTGTTGTGTCTAAAGTGTTTTGTTGCTTTCAGATTCTGGCACACTTGCTGAGTGGTTATTGTGTAAATTTTAAGGGTTAGGAAAGGGATGAAATAATAATGATCTGTTCTACTGTATAAAACTTGTATGCCTAATTTATTGTTTTTCTTTTTACAGCGTGTCACTACCATTTTCACCTCAGAATTTATTAGCTGAAGAAAATGTCTGGCAATGTGGTAGCTGCGGTGACATGGGGCAATAAAGAAATTGGATTCACAGTTGTGAGAGCTCAGTGGAGTTAGTTTCTTGGGGATGCCTTAGCTTGCACAGGTTGCAGTCAGGCAGCAGTGGCAAAACTTTGGGAGTGGAAGCTGAACCTGCTGCCGTGTCAGCTGGATATAAACAGTGCAGAGGGCCTCTGGGACCTCCTGACGGAGAAGCTGCAGACATCCCAGTGCAGCCGTCATTTTCAAAGGCTGTAGTAAGCTGGCTGTTCAGCAGAGCTTTGCTTTGGAAAGCCAGTGATCTAAAAGTATGGGGGAAATCAGTAAGGTCTGCTTTAAACCTTTTTGAATCTAAAGGGGATTACAAACATAGAATTTTTATCTGGATCCCCTGCAATGCTGATAAATATAGGGCGGGCCAGGCTTTTGTATCTGTTATGGTTCCAATGGGGTGTAGTGCAGTGCATTTGGGTTTCAAAACTGCACCATAGGCATGCCTGGAGAGTTTGAGACCAGTTTACCTAAAAAGATGAAGATAATATACCTAGCTTAACATGTTGTTTCCTTAAATTCTCCATTTAAGTGTTTTCCTGTATAAATAATGAAGATGTCAAGAACTCCTGAGAACTCATGTATGTTCATAGATAATCTTAATTAAACACATCTCTTATAGTAGTATAACCCAACATGTAGGCCGTGTCTTGACTTTGAATGCTGTGGTGTTCCTCTTGGCCTAAAAATATGTCAAGAAAATTTAGATTATATATGCCACCCAATATTACTTAAAACATTTAAATGCAGAATATGTCAAACTCCAGTCTCACGTTAGTATAGGAAGGTTTTTAGCTTCTTAATCTCAAATAATGAAAGAAGAGAAGGAACAATAATGATGTTTTACAATTGAAATTCTTCAGCTTTTGTTCTGCAAATACTTCATTTTGGAGCTGAAAATAAAGGAAAATATCAGCTGGAGAAAGTTTGGTCTTGGAGGGCAGTTTTCATCATCTATAGATCAGTTCACCAGTTAGCTATTCATAGCACTTACATCTGAATTAACAATACCCAGCTTCACGTTTCCCAGTTGGGACTGTTGTCTTGTCTTTGGATCCTGTTCACTGATCTAGGAGTTGTAACTACTTAAAATCTTACCTTTGCTCTCTTCAGATACATACCTGCATACTACATACCTGCATACTCACACACCTCATCTGATGGACACTGTCTGTTTTGTTTGATTGGAGTTATACGGTATTTATAGGACTCTGCTAGGGAGATAAAATACTGAAAGCAAGCAACTTGTTCAACTTCCCTCAGTTATTGATAGAAATGCTATATAGTTTCATGTTAGAAATGTTGTATTTTAAATAGTGAGGGGTATTTCTTAAAAAAACAAACAAACAAAAAAAAAAAAAAAACAAAAAAACAAGCAAAACAAAAACAGACAAGTGATACCCAATGGGAGTAGACTGTTCCAGTACAAACCAAACAGATTTATGTCAATGTCACGTGGAAGTTATCATGAACATTCATTAGATTGAAATGCAGCCTGGCTGTCTCCAGAAATTATTACATCAGTGAATCTATTACTTGATCCCATCCCAAGGGCCAGGATTTAGCATGGGCGGTGCTGCCACGGTACATATAACAAACTGATTTATGGCCTTTCCTGAAAAGAAGTCTTGAATAGTTAGTATGAGAGGCATGCTTTGAATTAGCCTGATACAAAAAAAGCATTCAGAGTTATTTTTCAAATGATTTAGCAAATTATTTGGAAGCACCAGAGCTGAGGAAGTGGGTTGGTCTGGAGGTTGGTTTGTCTGGGAGCAGGTTCTGATCAAAGCTTCCCAGCAGGCTGAGCACTTCTGTGGCCTCTCTGTCAGGAGATGCTCTGGTGCCTTCCAGCAGCTGACCTGATACTGCAGCCGTTCCCTCAGCAGGAGGCCAGGAGGATACTTCTCCTCCACCTGACTTCCTGTTTCTTTGAAATTCCAGAAGACGTCTGTCTCATGCTAGAAATGGCAAATGGGTTCAAATTTAGGTGGAAGTCAGAATGATGTGAATATTGTTGTGCACCCACATACAACCGGTGCAGTCAAAGAACACAAATTTGCGAGAAAAAGAACTTCTAAAGAGATAGCAAACCCTCAGAAACTAATTTAAAAATATCCTAAGTAATACGCTATATTCTAGGACATAAATGTCATGTGTTAAGGACATCACCAAAAATAAAAGTTCTTTGCTCAGTCGGACACAAATTCAGAAGCACTGGCCTTCATTTCCAAGAACTAAGCTAGCTACCTTGAAAGTTACAAAACCTAAAATTTAGAAATTGGAACTTAAATTGATGGCATGGCAGTTTAGAAAGATAAGGTATATTGATGCCCATGGTACTCAATATACCTACTGCCATGTATGCCTAAGGAAAAATGTCACATTCAAATTATCAAGTCAGTTTCTTGTATCAAGGGGGAGCCCTGTCTGCATTTAGAACCTCTTTACACGTATGCTCTAATGCCACCCCATTTCTGAAGTTTTGTCTTTTAAACTGATTACAGATCTGTAATAAAGCTGTAAATCATTGCAAAATGTTTTAATATTTTGTCACACACATTTTCCACGTGTTACATTTGTCCTAGTTTTTAGCTGAGACAGAGCTGGGTTTCTTTTTAGCAGCTAGAATAGCACTGTGTTTTGGTTTCAGCTGGGACTTGTTATGAGAAAAACATTGTTGCTGGATGTCAAAGGACTTCGTGTTTTGTTAGTCTACAAGTACAAGATCTAGGGGGGAAGATGAATATTTAAATTAATGAGCTAGATTGGCATTTGGATATGCCAATAGGATATTCCATATCATATCATTTCATGTCTAGTATATTAGTGAGGGTCTCTTCCTCTCTTGCTCTCTCCAACTTTCACTCAGGCTCTCACTCTTCTGGGATTGCAGTTTCAGGATTGTTGCTCCTCCAAGATCGTTATCTGAGAATGAGCTGGGCTTGGTTGGTGAGTGGTGAGCAATTGCACTGTGTATCACTCATTTGCATATTTATTACTATAGTTATCATTATTAATATCATTATTATTTTCAGTTTAATTTTATTTCCATTTTTAAATTGTTCTTATCTCAGCCTACAATTCTCCTTACCCTTACCCTCCAGTTCTGTCCCCTGGGGCAGGGGGGAGGTGAGCGAATGGCTGTGTTTGGCTGCTAGCCAAGTGCTAGCCCAGTGAAACCACTACAGTTTCTCTGAGGTTACCCAGCCTTTCAGGCGTTCACGCTGAGCTCAGCGCTGCAGGCAGATGCTGACTTCCCAAATAGATGGCGTGTGCAGGAGCCACGTGGGCTGTATGAAAGCTTACGTACAACTGCTCGGATTTTATCATGAGGTAACACGTGCTGAAGCCAGGCCAGCAGCGCTTTTGGGTACCTGGCTTGGCTTTTGGAGATGTACACAAGTGAGGAGTGAAGGCAGACGTGGAAGCCTTCCTGCCTTCCCATCTTACTTCCAGTGCGTTCATAAAGCTGTTTCACTAGCTGCCAGTAACCGTAGCTTTTGTTTGCTAGAACCACAACTTAACAAATTGTATTACTAAAATCTAGCTAGGAAGGGGAAAGGCAGGTGGTCTCAAGAAAATAAAGAGTACATGAATGTAAACCTTACTGGAGACCATTGCTGAAACAGTATCCACTGTAATCTTAACAGCCACGGTTTCTATTATCTCGTCTTGAGTAACTGAACAGGTTATTTTTCCTTGGCTTTTTCAGCTACTTTAAACTACCAGGATTATATTCTGCCTGCATGTTAAAAAAAATAATAATAAAAAAATTAAGTTAAATAATATGTTTCCACAATATCTAAATCCTTGTCTGGCAAGATCATGTATTTTGCTTTTCGTGAGTATTTTTCTAGTTTCATTTTTTACTGTAAGTGTACTAAAAATCTGGCTCATTAACTTTATTCCAAGCCTTTTGTAAAGAGCAGAAGGCTGCCCGTATCGAACCGGCGCCTGCGATAAATGCCACAAGTGAATCCCGTGAAAGTTGTGTCTCCAAAAACGTGCCAGAATTGCCTCAGGCCTAAAACCAGCTGGGACAGAAGCGAAACTGTTACAGGTGCCATTACCGGCCTCACTGTACCGGGGGTGCTGGAAGTTGCTTTGCCCGGGGGAGCCGGTAGCAGCCCCCGCTGCCCAGCTGGGCGCAGGGACCCGCACACGTGTGGCCGGCGGCGCGACGCCCCAGCCTGGGGGGGACACGCGAGGTTGCGGCTGCGTGCAGCCACCTCCTTGTTTCCAGACCAGCTGAGGCTGATGCACCAAGCAAAGGCAGCGA
>NW_010318809.1:2163-2552 GCF_000700745.2 Antrostomus carolinensis | reverse complement strand
AGAGATGCTGCTCCAGGAGCCCCTCAGCCGCTTCTCTCCGCACTAAGCGCCTTGTCCCACTGTCCCAGCATTAAACAGCTCTAGCAGCTGCGATGGTGGACAGTTAAGATTATATATGATGTAAATATATTGTGGGTTTGTCAGCTCCCCCAAACCATAAAACTTAGTTTAATGACATCACGTGCTCCCTGAGAGCCATTCAGGGCTTTTGCTTAGGGCCATCCACATAAATAACCTTCAAAAGTTTTAAACTACTAAATTTCACGTCGAAGCCATGAGTATTTCTGCTAATGTTCTCATGTTCTCGGTGAAACTAAAAGCTTTGTTTTTTTTTTTTTTTAAAAAAACTAAAAAAAAAAAAAAAAAAAAAAAAGAATAGAAAAAAATTG
>NW_010318809.1:1793-2142 GCF_000700745.2 Antrostomus carolinensis | reverse complement strand
TAATATATATTTAAATATAAAAAAAAAGGAACTTTGGTTTGTTTGTTGGTTTTTTTTTTTTTGTTTTTTTATTTTTTTGGGGCCATTTTAAGTTCTCACGGGGTTGACACGGATGACGGGGCAAGGTAAGTCCTTTTCTATTTCCTTCTGAAGTCTGTGGGAAGGGATCGAGCAACCGAGAGGGGAAATAAACATTAAATTAAAATAAAATAGAAAATAAAAGAAATCTCTTTACCAGACAGCACCAGCAACAACATCCACCCAACATCCACCAACTCCCAGAAAAAAACCCCAGAATAATAAAAAACAGAGGGGTGAGGGGGTGCAGAGACCTGACCCCCCCTCTTCC
>NW_010318809.1:0-615 GCF_000700745.2 Antrostomus carolinensis | reverse complement strand
TCTTTTTTGTGGGGTTTTTTGTCTTTTTTTTCTCTTTTTTTGTCTTTTTTTGTGGGTTTTTTGTCTTTTTTTTGGTTGTTGTTGTTGTTGTTTGCAGGTTCAGGAAATTGTTCCCTTGTTTCCCATGTGTAAAAGGAAATCCTATAAAGTTTTATGGAGCTTATTGGCTTTCTCCCAGCATTTGTTTGCGCCTGTAAATCCCTGGGAAGACACAGGAGGAGTCACTCCGCGTGTGCGTGTCTGGGAATGTAGAGACTGAACTCTATGCAAATAACCCCGGCGCACCTATAGACCTTGTACGCGCATCACACCGCGGTACACCAGTGGGTTTAAGGGAGGGGTGGGGGGTTCCAACTGGGGGAGTACATATAGACCCGCCACCAAGGTTGGTTTGGGGTTTTTTGTTGGGTTTTGGGGGGTTTTTGGTTTTTTCTCAACCCAGCGCCTATGCCATATGGTTGGAGGGAAGGAAAAGTCCATATGGAGCCAAGTGTTAGCCTCCGGGATGTATAGACACCCTATAGAAGGCGTGTTTCCACCCCAGGGGCAGAGCCCATGTGTTCTGCATTAGGCCTCTCCACCTTAGCAGAGACAGAAAATAATATATATATATAT
>NW_010318808.1:13889-14098 GCF_000700745.2 Antrostomus carolinensis | reverse complement strand
CCCCCGCCCCAACTTTGTTTTACTAAAGCAGGGAAACATACACAGAAACCTGGACTGCAGTAGATGCTTTTTTTTTTTTCTCTTTTTTTTTTTTTTAAACGGAGCCCAGATGCTGGTCAGGATTAAGGTTACACCAAACACATTCTACATTGCCATTTTCCAAACAGAATGAAGCAGATGGAAAAGATGGAAGAGGAGAAAGCAGGAAT
>NW_010318808.1:0-13873 GCF_000700745.2 Antrostomus carolinensis | reverse complement strand
CAAACCCTGCACTAATGCTATAAGAGAGGCGTGAGCTTGGATGCCAGGAGAGACAGAAACCAGGCGTATCGACTCTGCATCTTGCATTCCTCACATGTAAAATAAGTATTTTTTAATTAAAAGGCTGCCAGAATTTCTGCTTTTAAAACTTCTAGTTAAAATGGGAAGAAAATTCAGTTGTAACTGTTCACTGTAGTCTCCTTAGGGCTCAGTCCTAGAAGATGCAAAAGCCACTGGCCTCAGGCCATCAGAGTACTTAAGTAAATGTGTAATTTTAAACATCAGCAGCCCCAGTGACTTTAAGCATATAGTCCCTTAAAGTTAACCATGTACTCAGCACTTTGCAGGATCTGCCCATAATACTCACACCAGCTCCTAGCTCAAGAAAATGAGTATCTGTACCGCTGAGAAAACAAAGTAAAATGTTCTTTTGAAAAGGGCCAAAGATTTTTTTTTCATTTCTAAAAGACACCAGTTCATCAGTACTGGGAACTCAGAAACACACTGAAATAAAAATCTCTAGGGCAAGTTATCTGAATCTATGCTTATTTGTAAAATACCACCATTATGTAAATTCATTCTAGTACTTTATGTGAAATTCTACAATAGCTTAGTTTATTCAGCACTGTGACTCCATCATATGATGTGCTTTGAAAAATCTCTTGCAAAAAGAGATTTTTAAGATCTTTTTGTTGATATTATATAGGCACACACACACAATACAGAGAAAGAACACACAAACGATTAAATATTCATGCTATGGGGAGAACACTTAGTAATGTCCCTTCATTTCAGATGTACAAAGGCAGGCACAAGTAACTGATAGAAAACGTAATAAACCAAAACAATCGCAAGCTTCCACATAAACAAGGTGTTGACCAGTTTTGAAACATTTGATCATGAAAGGGCCAGACTGAAATTCTACTTTACCCACCTTCCAACAGTCATCCATAAATGTGTATTTCAAAATCTTAATTCTGTAATCTAACCCACATGGGGAGCTTTAGGGCTTTACACGCACACAGAACTCTGCGTGCAGGGATGTGACTGATTTTCTGCTTTTAAGGCCTCCATCCTGTAACAGTGCTCAAGCATACAGGGCCTAAAAGTAAGATTCCTGACTTCACAAGGATGTAATTTACTTGCATTAGAAACAAAATTTAAGTGCATTCAGACCAGGTTCACTGGAACTTTTGGAATTCAGTACTGGAACTGTGAAACAAGGACATTTTTATCTAACAGTTTTGTACCCACAATCAAACTTCAGCAATATTACTTCTTCATAAAGACTGATACTATCACATGTGCTCTCAGTAAATCAAAGGCATTGGTCAGAACTGTTCACTTTCTCTGTAAAACAGAACCCTGAGCTCAAGACATACTGAAGAAACATAAAAAAGACGTAATTTTCAAATATTTATAAGAATATTGAGTATACCTGGGGAAAAAAACCCAAAACAACAAAACCCCAAGGGATGTTGCTTACATTCCTATGTTTGTAATTAGGTACCTGAGTGAAAGGTGCTCAGAAAGATTCATTTCATTATATGTATCAGGAAGGACAGTAACTACATCCATTATGAAACAAAGTATTTAACAGACTTATTTTAAACAGGAAACATAGTTAATGACCTCGGTTTTCCAGTGGCATGGGTTCATGTAATCACTGAGCACTGCAATCTTCCCTCCAGCTTCACTACCTTTCCATTGTTTTACTTCTTTTGTCTATTCTCAGACTGTATTTTTGAAGGATTACCTTATACATATGTGTAGAGTAGCCAGCACACTTTACTTTCTGTTTCAACACAGGAATGACACCAGTAAATAATGCTGAAGCAGCATGAGGAGCATAACTTCTGAATTATCACCGATCAGCGTTGCCAAGGGCTGTAATGATGCACTGGTAGTTATCAACAGCCCTGCATTCAAGCTATCATTAGTTAAGAAGCTTCTCCTCATTATTGTTTTTTAAAGGACTTTGCAATACTTCAAAATTAATTACTTTCTCCTGTATTAACAGCCATGACAAAGCAACTTTCTTTAAAAATACCAAAAAAAACCCCACAAAAAACCTCACTGGCAAACAAAAACCAAACAAAACATGAAGCACTACAGCTGAGTTGTGATGTAAACGACTGAATTTTTTTCTACCACCTCTACAGGTACAAAAATAAAGTAGCATTGACATCCTACTATAAGGAGAAAGAGAAAAAAAAAAAGAAAATCAATCCAAAGACTTGGAAAGTATCGTCCAGACAACTAGAGACTAATTAGCCTGACCTCAGTGAGATATAAAACTTAAGTTATTTTTCCCCTGGAGGGGGAAAAGGTGTGGAGGAAAATAAACAGATAAAATGCAACATAGGTTTAACAAAGGCAATCATGCCAGACAAATCTGATGTCTGTCTTTGATAAGAAAGCAGATTTTTCTTGGTAAAGGAAAACGCAGTTGATCTCACCCACCTAAAATTCAGTAAAGCATTTGATCTGGTACCACATGTGAAAATACAAGTTAAACTGGAAAATATGAAAATCGGCACAAGAAAAGTTTTGTGGGTAAAAAAATGGCTAAAAAACCCATGAAGAATTGTGCTGAATTGGGAACTTTAAGGCCTAGAGAGTGAGTGCTTTAAAAACTCCCCCAGCACTGATCTCGGAACTGGTGCTATTTATCGCTTGTGAGTGGCATTAGCAGAAGGAATGGAACGAAGAGTGTTAATATAGCTAGTTACTGACAAATTTAAAAAGCATCACTACAGAAGACTGGAATATCATAAATGAAGAACTGGATGAGGTTCTGGAGCAGCACAGGAATCCTGAGGAGTGGACTGGTGGAATGTGGTAATACGATTAGTGCAAAGCACAAGGCTGTTCACACAGGGACTGACAGCCAAAATTCTGAAACTGGGAATTGATCACAGTTAATAGAGAAGGATGAAGACTCAAAAGCATTATTTAGTCACAGAAATGACTAAATAGCACAAAAAATGGAGAAGACAAATGTGATCTGAAGACCAGGTAAGGCACATCCAGATGTTATTGCAACAGCTCTCTTGCAGAATTCTGGGTTTGGTTTATGTTCAAGAATGATACACAAAAACTGGAATACTCACAGAAAAGGCTTCCTAAGATGGTTATAAGAGCAAAAAATCTGTAATGAGAAAGACTAAAGTTTCATTTTAGCTCACTCCCACAAAAGAAAGGTTGAGATAGGGTAGGGTTAGTTTGTATACATAGATTATGGCTTGAACACAGGTATTTAAACTAAAGGGTCATGTTGGCACCAAATATATATAAAGGCCTGAGTATGTTCAGGATGAAAATTAGAATAGAATGTCTTATTAGAAAAATTAGATTCTGAAAATTCCTTCTAGTGGGGCTACCAGACCCAAAAGGAAGGACTAAGTGTTTTTATGCTGGGAAAATCCAAATGGAGAGGACAACCAGTACCAGCAGCCCCCTTTGAAAGCTCCCCTGCAACCTGGTGGATGCTTAATGAAGAAGACACCCACAATTAGTTCACTGGGGCAAGCTGGAAATTTGTTTATTGTCACTGTGGAACATACAGACACAGTGGAGAACTTTGATAGCTCTGCAATTAATTTCCCCTCTTTGCATGAGTGAAATGAGAGGAAAATCTCTTTGCAGTATCGTGAAGATACATTTATGGTGGATAAAAAGTATTCAGGTACTATAGTGAAAAGCATCACGAAAATCCATTACAATTAGTCATTCTGTATTTACTGCAGCACTTGAATTATATGCAATAAATAAAATATGTAAGCAAACATCAAATAACAAGGATAAAAGGAAAATCTGAAAAGAAAAAAAAAAGCCTTGAATGAGACAGGGTTTGAGAGGCAGGTTATATGATTTGATTTATAATTAGAGACTGCATCATGGTGTGAGGAACTGGATTAAGATGGGCAAAAGTGTAAGAACCAGACACAGGAAAACTGAACACACTGCTCAGTTCCCTGTTAAATCCAGCCAGGACACAAGAGCGTAAGGAAACATGAAATACGGAGAGTGAATAATACGTAGGCTGACCCGGTCCTGGAGTACACACAAGCTCAGCAAATTCCCTGCATCAGCCAGTGCTTGGAGAACTGAGCAGTGATCCTTGTTGTGGTCAAACCCACACACACTCACCTCGGCGCTGCACTGGTCCTCTGGTTCTGCAGGGAACTGTTGAAAGAAGCAGTTTTTCTAAGGGTGAAGCTTTCCAACAAGCCAGAGTATTGCAGCTCCCCAGAAGATCGTCAAAGGCTCACACCCACACTGTGTTTCTAGTTTTTTGTCCCAGAAGATCGTCAAAGGCTCACACCCACACCCACACCGCATTTCTGTTTTTTTGCTAAAACAGCTTTTCATTTCCATCAGAAACAACATCACCAGGAATATGTATCACCTATTTCTTTCCATCTAAGGTCTCTTAATCTCTCCAGACAAAACATCCTTGCTTTAGCAATCCTTTTCTTTAGCAAACAAACCACGGCAGCCCTTCTTGGGACCTTCTATTCTTAACTGTTTGACCACTGGAGATGTTTTTCATGATTTCAAACCATGCTGTCAAAGACTCCTTCGTTGTATCCACCACCTCTTCAGGTTTCTATAAACACTAATAGGCAGGGACATCGAGCCAAAAAGCATCTTCCATCTGGGTTTTTTTTTCCTTCTTTTTAAATTTTCTTTTTCCATTTTTCAGTGTTCTGACTAGAAAACTGCATGAAAGACCAAGAGGACACCTCATATCCATAAATTGTATCTTCATGTTATCAATATTTTGGAAAAAAAAAAAACAGAATAACTTTTCTGGTATTCTATTATTTTCAAAAGGGACATTAACAAATTATTCTCCTTGTCTTGTTAATAGCAGGAGAGTGAAAAAGTTCAGCAAGAAAATGATAATCTAAGACTTATGTACTATAACTATGTTCTTTCCCATTTGCAAGCAAACATTCCTATTCCAGCTCATATTAGAACTTTTATGAGATTAACACTTTCTGAGTAACAATAAGACAAAACATATGCTAATTTCCATCCGATATTGAAAATTTACATTCTCTCACAATTGCTCTTCCATTAGCAGGCTGGCCCACTTGGAGTTCACAAGAATAGTGCATTTGAAAAGCTTCCTCAGATCTTTTTCTCCTCCTTGTTTTCAGGCGTGACATTTTCAGTAGAGTTTTTTTGTAGCCAAGGATCAAGACATGAGTGTGCACAAGGAGGGGAGTTACTGGCTGGGCAGCAGCACTGCACTAAAAAAAACAGTGGTTATAATGGTTCACAAACTGAATCTGAGTCAACACAATAAAGATAATACATCACAGATGTATTTGATAAGGTTGCTTTACGTAGGACATCCATGATAATTACCTTGCTCAACTCAGTGTTGGTAAAATCTCAGCTGGAATATTGTATCCATTTTCAGGTATCACATAAAAAAATATAAACCCAAATATAAACCAACTGGAAAGAGCACAAACAGAGCAACAAGAAGGTTGGGAGGTTGAAGAAATCTAACCCTCAAGAACAAACTGAAATACTGGATTTGCTTAATCAAAAAAAACCCCCCAAAAAAACAAAAAAAGAAAAAGGAGAGAGCTCATGAGAATTGAGAGGGGACAAAATACCAAAAGTCCCTTTTGTTACAGTAAAGGTCAGCAATCAAATGTTCATGTCCACTGAAAGCAGAATAGGTAACAGGCTTAATTCACAGTAAGATTTGGTAGAGTAAGAAAAGTGACATTTAAACACTGAAAACACTAGTGCAGGCAGCTGTCGATCGCCCGGCATCTCAGGATCTTTTAAGGGCAGGATGCACCGAGGTCTGTATGGGGTACAGGTGAGCATCGGTCCCTTGTCTCAGCGTCAGGATGGGATGTAAGGACCTCCTGATGTCTCTGTGACAGCTGTATTTATTAATAGAGCAAATACAAGAAGAAAAATACTGGTGGGAAAGGAATGTTTCCATTAGAAAAGTGGACTTTTAGATGAAGGACACACCACTCTGGGCCACTGTCTCAGGCTACCACTTCAGTAAGTTACAGAGAGGACTTTCTTGCAAGTTCCAGCTCCAGAAGAGATGAGGGAGAGCGTTAAGTGCATCACTTATGCAAATCCATAAGCACCCTGGGTTTTGAGTTTACAAGGCATTTCAGATTAAATGTTTCTTGTTTTATTAATTTTATTTTGCTAAGTCAAACTACCTCGATAGACTTATCAAAGATCTTCACTGAGCTCCACCTCAGCCCACAGTAGCATGACATCACCTATAGTAATTGTTAATAAAATCAAACACTGTTTCTAATAAAATCAAACAGCTTCTTTGATTAATTTGCCCCATTACCTCTTATTCATAAAATCATAGTGCAGCTTTTCCTTATAAAATGGCAATTTTGCAGAGGCTTTTTGACTGGACATCCATAACACTGGAAGTGTCTTTCCATTCCTTGCTTCTACCAACCTTTCTGTATCTTTCCCTGCCTCTCACAGATGTACAAATCAAAGCAAGCTCAAGTTTCTAATGAGTTCATTCTGAAGAAGTTTCACAATGCCATTCTGCATTCATTCTATATCCATTCAATGGTAAATCACCTACACTGATGTGCAAGGCCAGGACGACCATTAAGAAGTTCTTCTCTGTGTTCATAAATTCTTTCTCCTGGCTCAACAGACCATTTTTATTCCTTGAACCCACATAACTCTTATTCGATTCACGGACTTTACCTGGGAAAAGATCTCGGTAATTTCTGAAGCATTGCCAAGCTTTATGACACAGAAGATCAGCACCTTCTCCAGATACAGACATAAAACTTAAAAAACCCCATGACAATATCCCTGACGCAAAACTGGCCAGTTTTCAGTTGGAAGTCACCAGAAATGATGCTCTTCCACAGATGGCAACGGCCTTCTGCATGTTAAGGAAAGCTTCTGGTTCGTATTCTGCAGCCAAGATCTGCAGAGGTTTCTAGGAATGGAATTTTGTTATCCTGAAGTTTGGCTGCCACTACCGGCCATCCCAGTTCTGCACCAGTACCCTGTGCTATCAGTCACTGCTGGCTGACTACACCCAGAAACAGTACAACCGCTCCAGATAAACCCTGTACACAACTAGCAGGTTGATTACATCTTACTGCTTCTCTCTGTGTATTTCTTCCCTTATCAAAGCAGCAGAAGCTGCAGAACTAAATCTTTCCACCTGTGCAACCTCACAGGAATATGCATCGTAATGAATTTACCCATTTCTTCTTCATGCAACCTTGCAGCATTTTGAAAAAGAAGTTGCATCGGCAAAAATCAATGGATGCCACGAGAAAAGGAATAGTAATTTGTCAGGTTGACCCACAGAATTCCCCAATTCCTGAGAATTCCCTGTCAGCATTCTGTGAAAGCAAACCATACAGCTGTGTAGCAGAACAGCACTCCACGGGATAACTGCCCAGAATATTTTGAGGAGTAAATTAATACAAGAAAGAACCGTGCACCCGATTAACAGTGAAAATACCTTAAATCAGCATAACAAAGCGGGGTGAGTGTCCTTGTGCTCAATATAGTTAAATAGCTGTAATTAGATCAAACGAACCAGATTGATGTCTCATCCCTTTGTAGACATGGCCTCAGAAGGTAGGTCAGGAGCTAAGTTCAGTAAAACAGTTTTAGTGCCGCAGCTTTTATCTAACGAGGCACAGCCACACACTCACTCAAAAGTAAATACTACTTAGCAGAATTGATGAATTCCAAAGAAAGAGAGTTTAAAGAGAAGTCTACATCCTTTAATCACAACCTTAACTTTTGCCAGTAATAAAACTCTCCTGGTTGATTTGATAATCTACCTTTTGGATAAACAATGTACAAAATTTTGGTTCCAAATTCATTTGTGTTGAGGTGTTTGAAGGTCTTTATTGAGTTGTTCCCTCATCAGTTAAAGGTGTCTACACAGAAAAGGTGAATTCTAAAGTGCTTTGTTCTTTCAGAACCTTTTAATTAAATCTTAAGAAGATAACGTAGAATGATGCTGCACGAAATATGGTTACTAAATTTCAGAGATGAGCAAAACATAAGGCAGCAGATGGTATGAAGAGGATATATGTGAAGAAATGTAAATAGTAGGGAACCTCACAAAATCAAAAATGTGAGGCAGAACTGAAAGCACACGCAGGACCCCTGGGAGAGGAGAGGAGATGAAGCAACAACCCGAGCTGCAAGATATCAGACTTTCCTTACTCAGAAATGACAAGACACCAACAGGAAGCTCTAATCGATTAGAAGAAAAGACCCATCATAACCAGGGGAGTCGAGATTGTTTTGAAGGATCCTTAAAGTAAATATGGAAGGATTGGAGGAAACAAGGACAGAGTTTGCAGGTGCCAGCAAATATATTCATCAAACGCTCTCTGAATCCAAAAGAACCCCCTCCACCCCCAACTATTTCAGAATTGTAATCAATAAGTAATGAAGACATTATAAAAGAGCTAATAGGAGTAGGAAATAACCTTGTATTGAATAAAGACAAGATGAATTGTTTAAATTAGGCAGAAGACCAAACAAAGAGCAGCTCAGAAGAGTTCTGATCATCAGAAACAGCCTCAGCGTGGCTCTGGGGTTAGGAAGAGACGCGGTGTGAGCATCAGCGTTGTCTGGTACAGAACCTGCACCCCAAGTCATAAGAACGGTGGTGGCTGCTGTTAGCCCTGGCTTCTGTGACACAGCCTGATAAACTAACAACTACATTACGACATATCTGCATATCACAGCAGAGTCTGGTGAAAACCAAGAAGGTCTTTCTAATTTTTTGATTAAAAAAATATATCAATAACAGAACAACACTGTTAAAAGGAAGCCAGCAAATACTACTTTAACGTAGAGGATATTTAAGGGTGAAGGGAGGCACACTTGACAACTGCAGTTCACTCATATAGTTGGAAAATGGTAATTATTCTAAACATTTACATTTCAAATAGTTGTTAGAAATTAGGGGAAAAAAAAACCCCAAACAAACCAATCCAGTTGCTTCCTCTTTTCCTGGAGGATTTGTTCTAGCTAGTGACAGGTCTGTGAAATACATCACTAATTTATGAAGTTATTAGACTTAATCCCAACAAATATTCTACCAAACAGGGGGAAGAAGAAACTAGTGACCTGGTGTTACAAAAGCACCCAGCACCTACATTCAGAAGTTGC
The DNA here is from genome assembly GCF_000700745.2 of Antrostomus carolinensis. NCBI lineage: Eukaryota > Metazoa > Chordata > Aves > Caprimulgiformes > Caprimulgidae > Antrostomus > Antrostomus carolinensis. The sequence continues at coordinate 4,687 of NW_010318808.1, read as the reverse complement.
AAGAGCATTTTCTTTCTGTGTTTGCACCAAAAATATTTCCATCTTAAAGATGTCTTTACATGTCTCCACCTCCAACATAAAAGCCAGAAACTGCAATAAGATGAGAGGGATATTGAAATATAGACGGGCAAGGGTGCAAGTTGACAAGTCTCAGGAACTGCAAAGAGGAAAGGCTGGGCCACAGATTTTCTTAACATGTCTGTCTGCTAATCACCAACGGTCACACTCAGTTAATAAAACCTGGGAAGCTGAAGAGCTGCTGATTTCTGAAGCAGCTGCAGAGAATACCTCATGGGTGTCAGGAAGTAACATACCTTGTTTTGTGAACCGAGAGAACACACTGAGAAGACACCAAACTGCCCAACAACCTGTCTGCAGCTAGTGAAAAACAGCGTTGTGTTCTGAGAGTCAGAAGAAGAGAAAATGGCAGCACTGTATGCAAACGACAGCGTCAAAGAAGTACGGGACAAGTAAATACACTGTGTGATTGCTGAGCCCATCCAAGTCACCCTCCTGGTGCTCCCTCCATCACGAAGATGCATTTGGTGACAGGTGGCTCTCTCTGTTTGTCTCATGCCAAGCACATTTCCATAGCACAACACCACAAAGTTCACCGAGTCTAAATCACAACTATTCTCATTTTGTATCTTCTTCTGCCCCAAGTTCAATTTGTCTCGGTGATTTATGAGGTGAAGTCTGGCTATGCAAGGCTTCTCTCCTTCTGAATGGAGCAACAATTCAGATAAGAAACAAATCTCTTCTGAGTTAATAGAGGAAACTGGACTTAACTGCATTTACTAAGGTATTTATTATACATCTAGGCCAGATGAAACTTAGCACATTTAACACACAGTTTTAACTGCAGATAGCTGCTAGGAAGAGCAGAAAACAAACAAACCAGAGTCACAAGTTTCTTAATAATTTAAATTAAGCCACTGAAGTAACAGGAAAAAAAAAAAAAGAGAGAGAGTTGCTGGCAAAAGCAACAGATATCTATCAATTCCAGCTTGCTGCTTATAGCAACGAGCACAAATTGAAAAGCAGTTGGCTCTACCTCCCCTTAGATACCCTCAGGCTGAGGGACTGCTAAATTGTAATCAACGTGAACACATAACCCCCAACAGGCTCCGCATTACTCTTGTGGCTGTTGATTTCATAAAATGTCTTGAGGTTCTTCGTCCTGAAAGACATTGTAGGTAATTAGAGAAAAAAGAAGAGTGCAAGTTACGGGCCAGGTCCTGTGAAAGATGCGAGTTCTCTGATGACTCAGCAGTTCATGGGGATCATCAGCACTTTGTAGATGGAAGCCCAATGCTAAGAGATAATTGGCAAGAAATAAATCTTTACGGTGTAACTTCAACTTATTGGTTTGGAAAAGACCATGAGCAGAATTCTTAAAACGCAGTGAAATCACAGAATTAAAAATTTCAAGTGTAAAAGCTGTTATTAAGTCATCCAAGTCCATTTACAATTATTGATGGTAAATCCATCTACTCCAGATGGGAAAAGGTCACCCTCTTCTTTTTCCAGGGCAAATCTATGAATAATTTGAGGGATTAGAGCTCAACACAGGTGTGAAAATGGAAAAAAACCAAAAAAACCCAAAAAACCCCAAGAAAACACATGGGGAAGAAACCATGAAGATGGTTTCGCATGAAGATACTCAGCTTTCATTCTGGGATAAAAAAGGCACCCTGCATTCCCTCCATCCACATAATACAGATGAGTTTGTACATTTTTTTTTTTCCAAAAAAAAGTTGTCACTTTTAAAGGCACATTGGAATCTTATTTTTACTTTTTAGGTTTTCCTTCTTCCATCGAAGATGACCTAAATTTTGAGCTGAAGCATTGACGGGATCCTTGCTTGGAATAGAAAACAACAGCAAAAACATCAGGTTGCAAAAGAGGCAAAATAATAGGAGGGAAAATTACAGTGAAGGCCTCTCTGAATAACAGGAGGTCACAACCACTGCAGAACGAGCTGCTGAAGGGGTAGAATCCAGAGAGAGCGGACACAAAGTGATTGCATTTACAGAAACCTAGCAGAAGACAGGTGGGCAGGATGTGTACCTAAGCAAACGGACACAGTTCTGGGAATACCCAACAGTTCTCCAAATTTCCCCTTAAATATATCACTGGATTCTTGGTGCAAAAAATAGCAGTTGTTACCAAAATGCAAGAATCTCCTGTTACCAAAAAAAACCAACTTGAAATCTTACTAGGAAGGTATTCCAATGGAATTACACAGCTACAGAAAGGGGAAGAGGCTGTATTTTAGATGCTAAAGAGAAAAATGTATGGAAAACACATATACAACCAGGTAATCAGGAGTATAGATTACTGAACATTCATGCAGATCATTATTAAAAAAAAAAAAAAAAGTACTTGCAGATACATTTATTTTGTTTTATCATCTTAAACAGTCAACAGAAACTAAGATTATAATCTGTGCCTTTTAAAAATTCCATTCAACAGATGTTCATAAACAGACTTGAGCCAAATTTCAGTTCCCCAGAAGGATATTCAGCCAGAGAACTTTTACAAATGGATGATAAAGTCCCGCTTTTCCCCTCGTAATGATTTCTTTTCTGAGACATCAAATCCTCTCTTAGCCTCATTACAAGTTCCCACCAGCAGAAATGTATTTTTCATTTCCATTTCCTATACTATTGTTTTCCAAAAATGGTATTGACATTCCCAGCACAAGACAACTCTCCTTCACTCCTTTTTTATGTCATCTCCTCAATACAGTATGAAGTGACTGTCTCAGTGACGAGGCTCTGTTAATATATTTTTTAAGAATCCAAATCCAACATACTAATAAATATTTACTTAATGTAAGGAAAAGGGAATTCAAAAATTAAGTATGAAAATTACAGGGAAAAAAAATAGGTGTTTGGAAAGGCAGAGCTGTAAGAAGTTCAGTCCTTTTTACAAGAATGACTGCTCAATAGCTCCTTTTGGGACACAGTGAGATGACTTCTTTAAAAGGATGGTCTAGAAATACCCCCAAATCACAGAAATTATAAGCCACTTGAGGATTTAAGATGCAGTACAAAATTAAGAAAGATCAGGACACATAATGAAAATGGTGGAATGAAAAGAATGTTGCACTGACTTCTCTGTGTTAAAAGGGAGATGGGGGGGCTAAAGTGAAAGGTTTTATTTTTACTTAATTACTCTCAGTAATTCACTGGGGGCTCCTTCCAAAGTGTATTTTATATTTGGACCTAAATGCAAGCAGGATTCAGCCTTGATCTTATTCCTTATGACAATATGTTTCTTAAATTAGAAGTCCCACAACTAGAATGTTGACACCACCACTAATGTTCCTCCAACACCATGGAGTCTCTTACATCTTATCAATCTATTAATCCAGGAAGCAGTTAGAATAGGGGAAAAATATATATATATTATTTTTTAAAAAAATCCAGAAAATAATACTTGCTAGGCTTGCAGCATCTTTCATCCAAGGATTTCAACGTACTTTGAAATATAACATCTCAAAACACTTTTAAAAAACCCCAACCTACCCCAACTTTAAGGTGTTTTGAAAATGACAAGACATTAATTGAGTGAGCATCCACCTGTGATGCAATTACAAGAGTCTCCTACTGCAGCATTTCACACATATTCAATCCACCTTCTGGTTACAGCTTACAAGTTCGTGGTATGTAGAAGGAACAGCAGAGCTGGTTAAAGATTTTCTCTTGCTTCACATACTCTGCAAGCTTCTCATTAACTCATACATGACTTTAATCAGTGCTGAAGCACACACTTCTTGCAGCATGCATCAGGACTGGTCTGGAAAAAAACCCTCACTCAATAAAATATTATTAGAACCATGAATTAGTAAAGAAAAAGGCAACCTTTTTCTACAGCGACTGCTGATTTTCATATATAAAGGGTTAAACCGACCTTCACTGATCCAGAAGAGGTAATAAAATAGAACTTTAAAGCACAAAAATGGAGCACTTCAAGAGATTATTATGAAGAGCTACATTCAAGATGACAGAAGACAAAACCTTATTCTTAAAGCACAGATGCTCCTCAAACAAGAGATCACACGTTTTAAAAAAAGCACACTACCAACCTCTTATAATGAATAAGCAAAACGTGGGGAACGAGTTTTTTTTTGTTATGTGTGTGTGTTTTGTTGGGGTTTTTTTTCCCTCTCGCAGGGCTGTGGAGCTCAGAGGGAAGGGGACATTCAGTCTGTGTGCTATAGCAGAGCCAGCTGCATGCTTTGCACTTAGGCAGGGCTGTGGAGCTGGTATTGCTCGGTGGTGGGGGAGAAAAAAACCAGAGTAAGCCTGAGAAAAACCCATCAGAGCTCCTGTCCTCCCCTTTCAGCGTTAATGGGAGGGATACGAGTCTATGGGAGCTGCAGTGGGGGATGGGGCTGGCAGAGGGGGTGGGGAGAAGCCGAGCAAGGCCTTACAATCATCAGCAGCTCTTGTTCTCCTCTCCTTTCAGCCTGAGCTGGAGGATGTGAAGCTGATGTAGCTGGGAACGGGATGGGGGAAGCAGAGCAGGATCATAGTTTAGCTTTTGTCCTCTCTCCACAGGGTTAATAAGAGGACACGAAGCCTGTGGAACTGGGCTAGGGGGAGGGGATGGGGTTTAGGGCCTGAGATCGCAGTTTCTTGCCCTGCTCTCCCCGCAGGGTTAACGGGAGGGTGGGAAG
>NW_010318807.1:9011-35709 GCF_000700745.2 Antrostomus carolinensis | reverse complement strand
TAAATTTATAAAATTTATTAATAAAATTTTATTTTAATAGACTTCAACATCTTATGATGTTTTTATTAATATGTTTTATATTTTTTTTCATTTATACCCTTCATTAATTTTTACCTGTTACATTAAGTTGTATTGCTTGAAAACAAAGTATGTAATATAATTTTATTTATATTTAAATTTATAAAATTTATTAATAAAATTTATTTTAATAGACTTCAACATCTTAACACTGTTTTTATTAATATGTTTTTATATAAAATATTTCTTGCATTTATACCCTTTATTAATTTTTCCCATTATTTTTTTCTTTCTGATATGTATGACAGGTTCTTAACCGTGGTGGTTTTCCTTGCATGTAAAGTGCATGGCCCTTTCCCTAGCATCTGCAAAAATCTGGGGCAGGGAAGGGACATAGTATAACAGGGTTGATGTACCTGGATAAATGGTCAGAAGGTGAGAAAGAGAAAGGGATCTTTTCTGGATAGCTTCCTGAAAGAAGAAACAGAGAGCAGATTGCTGAAAAGTCTGTTGAACATCCTTGGACATATTGCTAGCTCTTCTGTAACAGTAGCTTCTTGTGTTCCCTGATTTGAAGAGCTTGTCCTAATAACTTAATATTGGACTTTAGAACTGACCAAGTTATAAGAGAGGTGGAGGCAAGCAGTTTGTTATTCTGATTATAAAAGTTTGTGCATAATTAGGGTTTATTTGAAGATTTTTATGAATTTAAAAAGATGTATCTGCTGGAAAACATGAGTCGTGGAATTAGCCTTCCTTACCTGATGGGTGTTTTTCAGAAGCTAAAGTAAATCATCAGTGAGGTCTCAGGGATGATGAATAAATGAAGATAACTGTGTGTACCCACTGGTAAAAGTATTAATTTTAGGACTTTACTCCCCAGTTGGAGATAATGGTTAAGTACTCAGACACAGTAAATTTTATTCAGAAAAACTGAATACCTTTATGAAGAATGAGGTTAAACTGAAATTGTATATTTTCTGGAGAAGTACTTTACTGTCAGATTTTGATTAAAACACTGAAATAAATGTAACTTGCATGGTTATATTGTGAATATTGGCTAGGTATAAATGTGGTTTGTGTAACAGGAGGGAGGCATTTCTTTAGGCATTCTTTTATTGTAAGGTTTAGAAGATTTGTCATTAGAATTGTTACTTTTAATGGGTTTAACTTTTTGAGGAGCATCAGAAACAATATTTAGTGTCATTAAGAAAGAAATAACTGTGGTTTTTGTTGGATGTGGTCTGTAGTTTTCTGTGGGATTCCTGGGAGATTTTCAGGAAGTTTTAGGGATACATTGTGTGAGATCTCTTATTTTCTTTACCATGCTTGTGATATCTACCTGATGTGAGCTGGCCTTTTGTTGTTTGGGATTTCTGTGCCTCTGTGCAATGTCGTGAGTTTAATTTAATATTATCCTGACTTTCTTGTCTGCTTTTTTGTGTGTGCTTGTACCAAACTTGGATTTTCAAGTTTTAAAATGCAGGTGGCAGTAAATTTGTTTGCTACTTTCAAGGTTTTAAATATATTGTCACATGGATTACGTTCTAAAGGAACACTACTGCAAGTTAAATTTCTCATGTTAGAAACTGAGGAAAGAATGATTCAAGATTTTAGAGGAATTAAATATTATTTTTCTTTTATGTTACCCAGTAGGATGTAATGTGAATGCATAAACTTCCATTAATTTTTCTTTGCAGGTCTAGCTCATGTGCTCTCCACTTGCACATTCCAGCAGCCAGGCAAAGATGTTGTATGCAGAAAGTTTTTAAATAATAAAGTGTCTAGTAATTGTTTTCTGACTTCAGTTTTGAACAGTTAACCTTGTGCATTTATAGAGAATGTATTTTCCCCTGTATGTGGAAACAAAGGTGCAAAAAATGATGATTACAGCTGAGAAAGTACTTGAATCATTGTAGAGAACATAACTTATTTGTTGAATATTGTCAGTGTTACCAAGGGAGAGGAAATTTGGCAGCTTATTATGTTTGGTGTTTTCAAATAACATTTTTGGGATAGCTTTTTGAAGAAGTTGTGGTGGTACTGTGTTACTAGTCATCTTTGTTCTCCTTCACTTTCCCTTTATTCCACTCAGCCCATGCTTCTTCTTTGCTTGTTCTTTATGACTGCCTTCCTTACTCCCACTTTCTACTTCCCATCACCTCTGATGGGTACAATTCACTTATTTTTCCACAAGAGGGTGATAAAACTCACTCGTACATGTGAAAACAAGCACTCCAGGTGGAGTGGATTGCAGAGGTTATTGAAAATCTCAATATAATAAAAATAGCTGGATTTATAAAAAATAATCTGTTCATCTTCTTAAGCTCCATCAGAGTGTTGCAGTGGTTGTTTGTCTGTACTTCTGGAGACAAGACTAGACCTGTTAGGATGGAGATCCACCCTGTGAGGAGCATGCCAGCTCCATCCTGCCTCAGTTGCAGTAATCAGACCTCACTGCAAGACAGTGTTCCCCGTTATTCATGCAATAATTTTCCTTGTCCTTTCTTGCCCATATACTCTCTTGATTTTTTTTTTTTTCTTTTTCCCCTCTCCTGAAGAAACAGAACCTCTGATCTCACCAATGCTAAGAGACTGTGGTGGCTGAAATTTCTACTCATCTTTAAAAAGCGCAGAAAGGGTGAAAAGGAGCAAGGCAAAGGGAGAGAGAAAATACCCACCACTGTGGTTTGCCTCCAAGGGAAGATCTCAGTAGAAATCCATATCTGCTTTTGGCAAAACCTAGACCTTAACAAGTATTTTACTCAGGATTAAAAACCACTCTAGTTTCTCTTTTTAGGACTAGAAAAGATGATGGAGAGAAGTGGTTATTAGACCTTCTGAGCAGAGTAGCTCCAGAATTGTCTCTCTTAAGTGATGGAGATGGTAGCTGAAGTTCTAGCACTGGCTTTGGCACTTGGAAAAGCTGTGCAATTGTCTAGGGGATGGCAAAGGTAAGGGAGTAGACGAATTAGGTATGTGTGGGGGGGTTGGGATGCAGGGCTTTTTAGATGCACTTTGAGGAAGAGACAGCACATCAGGGTCGCTGTTAGCATGTACTTTGGGTGCCATAAACTCAAAAAGGTATCCCTTGCTGTAAACTGCTTCAGAATATCATCTGAGCTGCCAGATTAGATCTCGTTAGCCACAAGTAAAAAAGAACTGCAGTGAGTCCCTTAATATTAGAGAAATGAGCAAATTGGATCTATATGTGGGTTAGGCATAAGCTAAGCAGTGAAAAGGCTCCTGGAAAAATTTTAGACACTTCATTGTGATGAGTCAAAAGGAGTCCTGGCAAGGAAGGAGAAAGGAACAAAATGCTCGAGGTTATGTTTATCCCATCCTCCCAGTAACTGTGAAATCTCAGGACACAGAGTGAAATTTTTCACTCTTTGTTAATTTCAGGAAGAACAAACAAATGCCCCAAATAATAAATAAAAAAGGTACAGTCTTTTAAGAAAAAGACAACCACAGAGTCAGTGATCTCAATATTTTGTCTCTTTCTAATAGTAGGAAATTCCAAAGGCAGGAGAAATGTCTCAGGTTTCCCAGGACAAGTCAGTTCCTCTCCTGTTCTTTCAGTGTCCTGTTGTTCCTAAAATACCACATCCATAATGCAGACAGTCAAGTTCAACAAACAGCACTCGGAGCACCTTGCTTCTTCTTGGGTGAGAAGTTTAAGGTGTGGTTTGGGTCTTTCTAAATCTCAAGTGGGACAGATTCTTCCAACTAACACACTTGAGGGGGACATCCCCACCTCAAAGAAAAAATGATGCCCATGAAACCCAAGTCATTCCTAGAATTTCTGTGTATGCTTCTGAGTGTATACACTCAGAGTGTACAGGAATCGGAGAGATTCTAATTCATATTAGCAATGTAAAAGTATTTTTCTTAAGTTTTCAGGGTACTATCCTAATTAAAGACTGCCATGGTATCTAGAAACAAGCAAATGGCTAGAAGCAGGTTTCGAATGACCTCTAAACAAGTTTCTTTTATTTCCTGCTTGGTAAGGAACAGCCATTTCTGTTGCAGAAACTTTCTTGGATTTTGCAGAGAGGAGGATTGATATACCCTTCAAAATAGATTCTGAGGTGACCTCATTTGACATGAGAGCATTGTTGGTCTCCCCTTGTTTTGCATAGTTGGTCCTAGCATGAACAAAATGAGTTTGAGAACCAACATCTTCAAAGTTATTTCACTTGTGGTGAAATGTGCCAAAACTTCATGGTCAATAAAAAGCAAATGCTTTGGAAATGAACATACTTTCATGTTTATTTGGTTTTGGATAAATATTGCACTTCTGGATTAAACCCCCCCTGATATTTCTAATATAATGGAAAAGCTCTACAACATACATAATATGCAATGATAAAGCACAGATTTTTTTCATTACAGTTGGTCTTTGTAGATAAAGCATTCAGTACTTGATAATATTTTTGCCAGTGTAGTTTTAAATGCCTGGAGCAACAGGACCTTTGCTACAGCAAAGATAGTTGGAGTGCTCACCCCTGTCTGCTTCGCTTCGGGAGAGGAGTCAAATGGGTGAAAGGGAAGTAATTCAGCCCCCGCTCCAATTCCTGGATTCAGGGGCTGGGTAGACAGTGTCTCCCCCTCTTTTGAGCTCGTGCTGCATTTGTGGTGAACGCAGCTTTTCTGCATTGTTGTTTCCCAGGTTTCTTGTCCATATTGAATATCTGTGTTTGGGATTATTTTTCCCAGATGTATTAGTTGGTGGTTTTCCAAACTGAATTTCACTTTATTTTCTGGCCATGTAAGGAATTTGCTTAGGTTCTTTTGTATTATTTCTGACTTTACTGCTACTCAAAGTTCCCTATTTAATATCCTCAGAAGATGTTATCTACATGCTATTTTAATCATATAGATCATTAAGGAAGTTATTAACGTTTGAACTAAATTGATTCTTATATCTCACTGGCATTTCTTTCCAGTTGGATACTTTGAGATTTTTATCCTTTTATTTCTAGACTTTTTGTCAGTACTGTGTTTCTCTGCCTCTGCTATTAAAAAAAAAAATGGAATCAGTTCTAGACATAGGACTTCTGGGGAAAACAAGAAGTGTGATTCATGCTGGAATAGAGTAAACTTTGTAAATCCAATCACAATCAAAATTGAAGCTGTATTATAATCATGGTGTGTATGTCTTCACATTGATTTCAATATACTGTCTTTGTACTTTAATTTGTACAATAGTAGTTCTTAAATGATAAATTATTAAGTAAATATTTTCCTAGTGGAATGTGCTTTCTATTTTTGTATATCATCTTGAGAACAGAATGTGATTCCTTTCTGTAGGGTCAGCTATTTCAAATACTTGCCTGTGTTTGTTCTAACTGCATAATCTATAATCCTCAATATGTCTTTAATCCACTTTATCTCTTACAGAACTACATCTTTGGAATAGGGAAGAATATAGTGTGTTAGACAGAATTTAAGTGTTTAAAGTTTGGGAAGATTAAGTCCATGTCTGAGGTCAGTGTTGATAGATTTTGGCAAATACCAGATAGAAGAAATGACTAGTTAAGAAAATTAAATACTACTCATAATTTAATTCCTATGGAATGAACAAATAATAAGTAACAAAGAAATTTTATAATATTTCATGTCTGGAAATATGGTAAAATTAAGATGGAATTTACCACCTGGCTAACCTTAAACATCTCCTACAGTGTTAAGGGAAAGGAATTGATTTATTTTCTTTTGATTCTTTATAGTTACTGTGTGAAGTCGAATTGAACTTGAAAATGTTTACCTTTGTATGCGTGACTAAGGTAGAAACCAGAGTGCACATTTCTTTTCACTGAGCACTTGAGACTGAGTGGATGCTTTAACCTGGAACAAATTTAGGGGAGGTGTGTCTGTGTGTCTGTGTGTGTCTGTGTCTGAAATAGAATAATGGAGGAGAAAAACTTTTGAAAAAATTGCCTGTGGGCTACATGTATTAATAGGCAAAACCAACATTATTGGTGTTGGATGGTGTCTATTTTGGCAGACTTGATAAACTATGCATTTTTTAAGTAGGAGAATAAGGTAAGACCAATCATCAACAATCAACTAGCAAAATTTCAGAAGATTTTTTTATTTTTTTTTATTTTTTTTTATTGTTTTTATTTTTTTTTTAGTTAACCCCAAACAAACTTTGTTTAAAAGACTTGTTTTGTGTGTAAACTTCAGCTAGAGTATTTTATTAGGTGAGTGTTGGGGAGTGTTAGATGCAAATACCGCTGAATTTTTTTTTTTTTCCCCAGAGTTGCCGTTGCTTATGTATCAGTTTTGGTAACTGATAACAATTGAAGATCGTTAAACAAAGCAAGTTGTCAAAGGTCAGATTTCTTTGTGTTTGTGTAGTACTAAGGTATTAGGTACCATTTGTCAGGGGACGATGGATTTCTCATTTCACCTAGTGACAAATAATCTGATTTTACAAGGTCTTTGGGTTTGAGGAGTAGGAGTAGTGATTATGTTACATGGCAGGCTTACACAGCACAGGTTTTTTTTATGAAGCCACACTACATAGCAGCCTTGGATTCAAACACCACCAGTGCTAATGTGTGTTGGGGTGGGGTTTTTTTATTATTTTTTTTAGGTACTTGGTGTTTAACACAAATATTGCTAGTTTCGTATTTTAGAAGAAGATGAAGACCAGCAGTGTTAATTAAACCTGGAGGATCAGTCCTAATGTTTGTTGTCCTTACAAATGGTTAGGAACATGCATAAGGCTGAAAATCTCACATCCTTATAATACTAAACAGAAGGAAAACATTGGTGTGGAATGTCAGTGTTCTACATTTGTAAAACTTCTGAGAGTCCTATGAGGAGCTGTAAATTGCAGGGAAGCTTATTTACATGAGTAGAGATTTCCTTTACAGAAAAAAAAAAAAAGAAGATATTGTGTGAAGCAGTCCAGTCCCTGTCTAGTACTTGCCTTTAAAAATGATTCCATCTAATCCATTCCTGGGAAGGGATGGGAACTGGCTAACAGGGCAGCAAGTGAATCTGAACACTGAAATGTCTATTTTGCATCTGCATGTGCTATTGCGATAGCATCCATGTGGCTGTGAGGAGGGAGGGCCTGCATTTTATTTTTTACAGTGAGGAAATAAGTGAGAATTTGCCTTTTTTTTCTTTTTAGACCACAAGAAGTTTTCTACTAACTTCACTGCTTAAATTCGTATTGTGCTTTCTGTGCTGCCATACCATTTTCAGTAAAAGAGCAGTTGCATGGAGACAAAGAGACTGCTGATTTAAGTCTCAATAGAGAAGTCTGTTAGGCTTCAGCTGTGGGAGGATACTAAATGTAGCTAGGAGGTTGGCAGATGCTACCTGGACCAAAACTACTTGAAAATATTAAGCAGCTGTTTAGTAGGTTTGCCTAAAAACCATTTAATGACTGGAAGAATTGATGAGAAAAATATGACAGAGGAGTTTTGGTTTAAAAATGTACCTATTGTCTGGATGTAATTTGCTGTTTGTGATGAATAAAAAAAAAAAATAAGAGTTTGGCTACAAATATTTTGCTAGTGTTGATGTGAGGGGAAAAAAAATCCAACCCCAAGCCCTGCTTTCTCTTTCCACCCATCTTACAATTTTTTAGTAAATTATGCCAGTTTATGCAACATTTTGTTTTTCATTTTCAAAGGGAGTAATCCTGTTTCTGATTATGTAAGTTAAGCTGAAAGCTGTGGAGTGTTGTCTTCTGAAGTTTTCAGAAAGCTCAATGTATCTGCTGCTATTAATGTTTTTCTAAGCTGTTACACTGGAAATTTACCTAAAGAGTTTGTTCTGCGTTGCAGTCGTTGAGACCATCATAAGGTGGCCAGAATTGAGGTGGTGGGACTGCTCGTTAGGGACTGGACCTGAATTTCTACCAGGTGCATGCAGAGCTCGGTGCATGGCTCAAGAGGGGAAGCTTTCTTCATCTGCACCTTCCTCATCCCTGCACTGACCTTCTCTGCAGGTTGGATAGTCCTGGGAGCTGCCCTGGTTTCTCACCTTGTTGCCAAGCTGGAGTGTAAACACTCTTTAGCCGTATCATTTCTGACCTGTGTGATGATGCTGTGTGGGACGCATGAAACGAGCTACCCCAGCATTTCTCGTTTGTTTTTCTTTTTGGTGGGTGGAGAGGGGAGATAAAGAAGTTGTGTGAAGCAGTTGTGCCGCATGCCTCAACGTAGAGAAAAAGCCTAAGGAAGCCATTGCTCAGGACCAGGGCAGTTAATTTAAGCAGGGAGTATAAACTTCTAATTCATTTCCAAGTGTGGTTCCCTTTGTGACCTGTTCGGTGGGGAGAGTTGATTACAGGATCTCTGTCCCGGGTAATTAAATAGTTAACATCAATGGAGATACTTACGCTTCAGAAGCTGAGGTTTGCACACATGTGGGTATAAGTGTTTCCAGTAGAACACATTTGATACTTAACCTGGAAGATAGTCAAAAGAGGTGATTAATGTTTTGTGCCTTCAGAATAGGTTTAATTTTGTGTGCCTGAAGCTTCTAGCAGGTGCTGTAGAAACTGGGGAAAAAAAAATAAAATCTTTTCAGGATGTCCCATCCGTACTTCTTCACACAGAGCCAGAAAATAATATTCAAAAGACCAAGAATCTCTTGATTGAATCTAAATGAAAAATACAGTTTTCCATGGCCTAATCATTTCAGAAACGATAATTTAATTGTAGGCTAGTTTAACTAAAACCTAGGAGATTTCTGCAAAATTTTATGAAAGAAAAAATACTTTTCTCTTTTGAAGTGAGGTGAAGAAATAGCAAGAGCTTTTTCACCAGACTCTGTGTCGATCTATCTTGGCTACTAATTCTGCTTCTGATAGAAAGGGGTTTTCAGTGTTCATAAATATGTGCATTGTCATTTGCTTACTATTTTGTTTGTTACTATATTATACAGTAACATGGCTAATAAAACTGCTGTACACACAGTTTCATAAATTTTCAGTTTTGCTTGTAGAATTTATAAGCATTTCTTTCTGAAAGAGTGCACTTTTGCCCATGTGAAGCGGTTGCTTTAGAACTTTTCTGTTTGTCAGGGTTGGTTTTTGTGCCCCGGATCAACTTTTTCCTTTGTCCACGAATACCAGCCCAATTTTGTCAGAATTCTGAGACAGCGGAAGATTATTTTGTGTGTAACAGCTAGATAAGGGTTATCATAATTAAGAATGATCAGGCATTTTAGCATCTGTTATTAACTGAAGTGTGCATGTGTCATCATCACAGAGCAAATGAGGATGATTTGTTTCCTCTCAGGTGTGACAGGCAGCAGAGTTAGTTCTCTTTGTGGCACTGGTAAGATCAATACTAGGATGCATCATGGGGTCTGGGACTTGGCATACCTGAAGAAGGTAAAGGAGAATGAGGGAGATGTAGACCCATTAAATGACTGAAGAACCAGAGAAAATGCCTTATGTAATACAATTAAAAAAAAAAAAAAATCTGTTTTAATAGATTATCAAAAAGCTTGAGAGTGGATATGGCCATAGTGTGTTATGGGGAGAAAATACTGGTCAAATACAGGAAGAACTAATGCTGTTGGCTAGAGCCAGAAATTAGGCATGCGTTTTTAATAACAAGGAAAAATATGTGCTGGCAGGAAGTACTTAAAGTCATGTTAGATTCTCTGTGTGCTTCCAAATCAAGAGTCACGACGGTTAGAAAAGTTGTATTTTAGTTGAACACAAGCTACTGGACTTAATTCACAGAGGGTTGCTGCCTTATGAAATCTCAGGGAGGGTTTCATTTAGGTTAGACTGTCTGCTCTGGTAGCCCCTTCCAGCTTGTGTTTTTCTAAATCCACAGCCATGAGACCCCAGCCATTTCAGCACCTTTGACGGAAAGGGAGTAAGGGATTTGGGAAGAAAAATGTGGCTTTCATGGGTTAGAGGAGGAGGAATTCCTTGGAGGAATTAGACTTTGTTGTTTCCTCTGCTCTATCTTGATACTCTGCTAGTTGTTCAGAACTGCTTGCTCTCTTTGCCACTCAGCCTGAGACACTGGGTCGTGATTTACAGAATGGATGATGAGTCAAAATGCAAGTGAACTTGGGAACTGGTGCTGAATACTGCACAGTGCTATGTAAACATTGAGAAAAATCAGGATGTCTCAACTTGGGCATTGAAAATTAATGTATGCTTTCAATCTGAATCTTTTTATTTCTCAGTGTTCTTTTAAATTAGTATGTTGTGAGTAATACAGCATGAAAATGACAGTCTTTAGAAATCTTATTCTTGTTTGGTTTGAGAAAAACAGCTAAAAATTAAATATGACATTATACAAACTCTTTAAGATTCACTACTTTTATTACAGCTAAGTAACTGAAAGATTGCTCTAATGTTATTTTAATAGAGACAAATCTGATTGAATTATTTTTGTTTTTCAATCACAGACTGTCACAAACATTTTAAAAAGTCTTGATTAAAGGTAATGATGCAGCCTGGTGAAATTCAGGTATGATCCAGACTGGAGCACTGTCACTTCATTGTGTGAAGCTCCGTCCTTCTCAATCAGATTTATTTTTTTTTTTTTAAGAGTAATAAAACTTTTGAATTAATTACTCAGGTTTTCAATAACAATTCATTATTTCATTCTGCAAAATTAACTTTTCTTCCTCAGAGTAGTGTGCTGTGGTTTTAAAATTTTTTTTACTGAAATCCATAGTTCATTTTGTTGCTTGAGCAGGTTAATTTCTTTTCATTAACACATTTTAGCAAGCCTCACCAGGTTAAAGTAGGACTGTAGATTTAAAAATAATTTTAAACTGTGATGCTGCTTAAGCTCTTCTATTTTCTTCTTTCTGTCTGCCTGCCCTGAGCAGAACTACCTTTGTGTGCCCTTCCTCCCCTCTTTCTTCACCACTGGGGAGAACGCTGGTACTGTGTGCATTTATGATCTTCAGTGTCAACTACAAACTGCTGTTCAGTGGCAAATGCCTTGTGTGTTCGCTTGGTGTTCCCTTCCTTGAGTCAAAATCTTAGGGAATATTGAACAACTTCTCCCAGGACTGTGAAGTGATATTTTACAGAGCCAAAAACTTCACCCGTGTATGGTTTTTTCCACTGATTTTGTGGTGTAACATGCAGTTATTTATTGTGATGCGTTACATGTCCTTACAGTAACTTTTGCCCTTCTTAGGCATTTGCCTTCCCATTTCCAAACAAATGTCTTAAAAATAGTCAAGCAGATCACAGGTAGGAGGGAAAGACTGCCCTTACAGAACGGAGTGAAACCTCAGAGATGGCTGGTGATGTGATTTAGAAAAAATAATAATAAAAAAAAATAAAAGGAGGGTTTCATGGCTGTTTTATATAAACTCCTTAAAACTTGTTTTTTGAAAAAAAAAATTAATCTAATTTAATTTTATTTTATTTTTTAAGAATTTTGGGAAATGGAACGCAATATGCTGATGAATCAAAAATTCCTGGAAATTGAATATATATTTAAATACAGGCAGTGAATTGCTGAAATGAAAGCTGTTCAGTGTATCTTGTTGAAAAATGATTATACTCTCATTCTTTGAAAACAAAGGATTGTAATTCAAACCTGCCTTTTTAAAAGACTTTCCTCCCATGTCGTTTCAAGGTAGAGTTTGAAAAGGAAGTAATTTGTAAAATGTTGAAATGCAGTTTGGTGTCAAAGCAACCGAAGAAGAAAATTACGCAAAATAAATAGTTGCTCTTATTTTGAAAGCGTGTCAAAGTGGAGGAGCTTTCTTCATGCAAAGTTGCTATTGGCTGCACAAACCCCTCGTTTCTTCAGCTAATGGTAGATAGGAATATTAATAATATAATTCATGCCTTGTCATATTTTGCTGCTTAATCATCTTGTTTGGCACTCCCCTGGCCGTGTTCTGTGTGGCCATAATTCAGGAATGAAAGCTCACTCGGGCACTGGTATTACAGTCCAGTAATCAAAGAGGCTGGGATTATGCAGATAATGAAAGGACTGGCCAGCGTGTGTTTACCCACGAAAACTGGAGTGAAGTTAGAGACAGTAAACAGCCCGGGAGCTGCCTTCCACGCCGGACCATGGCCCTGGCTCCTACGTCACGGCTGCTTTAAAGATCCTGGGTGGGTAAGCAGAAACCGAGAGCGCTCTCGGGTTCAGGAACGTGTGTCAGCAGCAGTACTTGAAGTTTCTGCCATGAAAAAAAACTTAATCTTTTAGCAGTCTTTAGTAATGTTGTCTTTTGTGCGCTGTTGCTGCTGTCAGAAGTAGTATTGACAAAAGTATTTCAAGGAGGTTGCTAACATTTTGGTAGAAAATGCTTGATTTATAAGTAGTTTCCTAGAAGTTAACATAGATTAGAAAGATAAAGAGGGGCTATAGCATGAATCTGAATGCAAATAAAATAGAAAAGCAGTATTTTTTTAATTTGTTTTCCTTATTTTTTTGTAAACAACTAAAATTTTAAAATCTAAACATTTTCTCAGAAGTTTGTGAATCCCTTGTGATTCAAAGCATTGCTGGATAACTTTTTTTTTTACTTTTTTTTTAAAATTTTGAAGTAGAAAGTGATTGCTGGGCTCAATATTGAAGGTGGCTGTAGTTGGAGGGCACGGTAACAGATGAAATGATGACGAGGATAAAAGGAAGTATCTAGAACAAATGAAAGTGGAAAATAAGTTTGGGGTTTATTTATGTATGTATTTTTATATATATATATATATATTTAGTTAGTTAGTTAGTTAGTTACTCCAGAAACCCTTTCCCTCTCTTGGTTTATAGATGGTGTTTCATCTTTAAGTAGTGTAAGTTCTTCCAAAATACCCATGATTTTTTCTGAAGTGGTTTCCATGCTCTTGTCAATGCATGAATAAGAAATAATAGAATGGGTGGGGAGGAAGTTGATTGTAATTTGACTTAAAAGCATGAATGTTTTGACCTCAGCGATTGGCAGTTTGAAAAGAATGATTTGCTGTGCTGTTTGTGCGAGCGTTGGGTTGTTTAGTGTTAATCACCATCCAGTTATGAATATAATTGACTCGTTAGACAAGTGAATTAGACTATAGGCGAGTGTTGGACTTTTAAACATACCTTCAGTAAGGACTCAGATTAAAAGGAGGAATGTTCTTTAGAGGGCTGTGTCGTTGGATTGAAGCAATATTCATCTTGTGGATGTAATGAAGGTATGGTTGGAAAGGTCTGAAAAAATTAGAAATTTTATTTTTTATTTATATTTTATTATAGTTGCTTATGTACTTAAAAGATAGATTTCCTGAGATACTGTTTTCATGCATAATCAAAAAGTAAGGTGTTGGGATTTTTTTGGTGGGGTTTTTTTGGTGGGTTTGTTGGTTTTTGTTGTTTACTTTTTCTAATTGTTTATGTTTTATGTTCTGAGTTTTGAGTAGGATGCTTTTTGGTTTGGTTTATGACTTGAGACAGCTTTCTTTAGCATCTGTAAACTTTCGTTGACAGGTATCATTTAAAAATACTCTGTCCATGCATGCTATAGCAGAGCAGTGGACTCAGAGGAAAGCTGATCCGTATTTTTTTATATGATACTTTTATTTGGCTTGTATTTACGGATGTATGATGAACTTTATGAGACAGGGAGTAGAAATTAGATCAACTTATAACCTGATCCTATATTCAGAATTCTTCTAGTCTTGAGAGCCCTAAGATCTGAGGAAGCACAGGATCAGTCTCTGCGTTATAACAGTTTTTCTTGCATTTCAGAATTAAGGCTGCTTTTTGTGTTACTCAGAAACAAGTTTAATTTGATTGTATTAGCACTTTTTCTGATTAAGGATTGCTGAGTCAGATTCGCTATTTGAAAGGTAGGTGTGTAAAGGGAGACGTGTGTTTATGTTACTCTGGCTAGTGAATTATGTGGTAACATTCACAAGCCAAGGGCTGATCTCTGTGTTGAAGGATGTTAAGAGCGACTGTATTTGTTTTTTAATTCAAAAGAGAGACTGTAGGGTTTTTTGGTTGTTTTGGGGGTTTTTTTTGCACAACTTTTTGCTGAAGTTAAGACAAGTTTTGAAGTTGTCATTGAACATGCCAGGGCCTGAGTTGGTTCTCCCCCAGGTAGAGAATCATGAGCAGAATAAAGGTAAAGTTGACTTTTAAGGACAAGTTAGAATTCCAGTTTTCCAAGTGTTTATGTGAAAGTTATAAATCCAGAAGCTTTCCTACCATTCATGTGTTCTTAAATATTTCCACAGGGAAAAAAATATGTGTTTCTGTTTGGTTTAGGAAAGGACACCAGCATTATTTATTAAAAAAAGAAGCTTAATTTCAAAATACTAGTCCAGCAGGAGTTTTGTATGCCTCCTGCTAGCCTGTGTATTCTACCCCATGGACATTCAGAAAACATTAGGGGTTTCAGTTACTACAATTCAGATGTTTCTTCCAGTCATCAGTTGTTTGTTTTATTTTTTTTTTACCTAAACATAAACATTTCCACATAGTTCTAAAATTCTTCCTACAGATTTCAATGAGTTCATTACTTATATTAAGAAAAAAAAACCAACCTTTTTTTTTTTTTTTTAAGGTCCTGGAAGCCCAGAAACACAAACCCTGTGATTTTTGTCTTAGACCTACCCCAAAGTAAAGAGTTAATGGCAGTTGGCTGAGTAGTGACAAGAAAAGGCAGGATGATCAGGGAAGGGAGAAAACCAAGGGAAGTTGTTGCTCAGTCACAGAATCAGGAAGCAGAGAGGAACTGGACAGACCTGTTGTATAAGAGGAGCTGGGCTGTATCAGGTGGAGAGGAATTAAAGATCCCTGATACCGGAACCGGGTCGAATACAGAGAAACGGGCTTGAGAGAATTTATTCTGCAAAGGAGAGAGATGGGAGGTGCTATTGCAGGCAAACTGTTTATGGTATTTGCTTGCTCCGATGTCTAAACCACTTTTCCTTTAACTTTTTTAACTCTAAGCACTTCACAACACTGGAAAAAGAAGAAGAAAATTCAAGGATTACTTAGTATGCTGTTACTTGGAGACAGTGAGGATGTGGAGAAATGATAATAACATTTTATTCTTGAACAGGTGAAGTACATTATTTTACAATAATACAATTTTGTTTGCCTTACAAGTATTTTAATCAAAAATACTGATGCATAAATTTGCATCTCTCTACTGACTTTTAATTCTGGAGTAATTTGATTTGTTTTCAGGTGATCCGAGCAATTGAAGGGAGGGCCAGGGGTAAATACTTGCACCATGAGTGCCCTAAGGTGGTGCCAGTGCCTCAAGGAAGGATTATCTTATAGTGGGAAGAGTAGTGCCCAAAGCAGAAGAACCTGCCATTTTCCTCTTCGTTGCACAAGCAGCCTTTTTTAATTTCCTCTGCCTTGCTGCATCATGTTTGAAACCTCACATTAGGCTGAGGACCTGTGTGTCCAGGTAAGGCTGTGTGCAGTGAGGGAGGACAAACTGGACTGCTCCTTGCTGCTTACCTGGGTGAGGACAAACAACTCAGGAGAGCTCATCCATCTCTGGCAGGCCTGGTTGGGTGCAGGAGATGACACTGAAATGACAGAAAAGCCCCATGGGCAGTAGGGACCTGCAAGTCGAAGCCGGGAGGGAAGCGTGCTGGGTGGATGCACGCTGTGGAGAGTCAGCAGTGTCCTCTGCTGTGGCTGAGCCCAGCCCAGGGCATTTGGGCTGATTGGAGCCGAGTACCACCAGAGATCCCTTGAGTCCCTAGGCTTGTCACGGATTATTGTAGCTCTGAGGCTGATTCACCTGCCTGCCACATCTGCCTCAGAGATCGGAGGAGAGGAGCCTCATGTAAAATGATCAGCAACTATCAGGCCTTGGTCTGCTGTGAAAACTACTTTGGCTATGCTTGGACATCCCATGGAGAATGTGAGTGTGTGATCGGGAGTAACCATGTCCTGTCCCATCACAGCTGTGTCCTTAGCTAGAAACTCCTCTAAATTTTTCCAGTGTTTTGGATCAGCAAGCGTGAGGTTTGAGAGTTGGAGAAAAGAGTGAGATGGATGTTCTTGAGCTGGGTTCTGGGGCCCAGGTTGCCTGGTGCTCCTGTGATGGACTCTGCTTATCCTACCAAGACTTACTGTCTCTCTGCGCACTCCTCACTCCCTCCAAGCACTGAGTGCCCCTCATGGTGCTGTCATGGGAAGTAAGGATTCCACATTGGTTTTGAGGCACCACACATTTGAACCCAAATAGATGTGCATGCCTTTTCTATAATATAATTAACTTGAGTTCTTGCTGTATTACTTGTGTCCTCAATCTGGACCAAAGCTGTACATAGCCATACAGAACTGTTGCTTTAAAAACAAAAATAACCCAAACCAAAGTTATGTCAAGAGTGTGAAGTAGGGACGTGTAAGGCTAATGGTGGTGGCGATTTGCAGGGCAAGGATTTTGCGGTCTGCTGTATGTGTTCATTCTTTTTGGCAGAATCACATTTAAAGCAGATCCTTTCTGCCTTCAAGTGAAAAGAAGTTCCTTCACAAAGCCTCTCATTTGCAGAATAAATGATTTCAACTTCTCTTGGGTTTACATGGAAAAAGTACTCCAGCATTTTACTGGTTGCTGTGTTCTTCAGAACATCCCATTTTTTTTTTTTTTAATGGCTGTTTCTTAACGATCCACAGCTGAAAGCCCTTCCCATTACTCTTGGCAGCCTATGCAGTCTTCATGGGGTGGAACAGGATCTTTCTTTCGTCCTAGGAAATAGTATTAATCCTGCCAGTATTTAACTGAATCCAGGATTACTAATCTGTCAGAAAGCTCTGCTTTTAGCTTTCATGGATGATGTTCAGGACATCTGATAGTTGGATTCATGTTGTCAGAAATACGTGCTGTGTTTGTCTGTGGTAACCTCAGAATTTCTAGAAGGGATTCATTATAATAATATTAAACGATTGCGGTCTTCATTAGTAAAAATGAGTCAAGTTCTCTTAATAAAATGGTAATTTTCTCATTAACTTTCTGTATTTCTGAAGGCTTTTAAATACTCAGCATTTAAATTTGCCTCACTAGTGGAATAATAAAGTATTACAATGACAGTAATTTAGAATGAATTTAGATCATTTGATTATTTACTTTTCCCACTGTTTTCCTAGTAAAAGCTGCCTAACTAGTCTGTCTGTTTTATAATCCGTTTTTCCTGTTTGTACCAATTTGGTTGATAACTATGCAGAAGCAGAATTATTGGGAGGAAATTCCAAGATGCTTCAACTTAACTTTTCATTAGCAAAGTGATTAAGAAGCAAGCAAGGCTTGCTGAGTTGTCTGAAACATTGTTTTGTAGCTGTGAAGCCAACTGTTCTGTGTCAGGTATATAAGAAAGAAATCTGTGTGGAAAAGCACCTCTTTCAAAATGAGGTGCTTGTATTTGTGTATTGTCATAGCTTGCTTCACTCTTTAAAAATCCAAGTTTACATGGGGTTTCTGTCATTTTTTAGAGTAGTATCTTGCAGGTTTATAGATTGGTCTAGGTAGTATGTGGAAAAAAAAAAGACTGATGAATAGGTAGAGTACAGTTGATCTTTAGCGCTGCAGTTATCCCCTATTTTATATGGTGCTTCCTCATAGGATTTAGAACTTTAAATGCATAAAACTCTCGTGCGGGAACGTCATTACTTTAAAAAAAGTGTGTGAGTGAAATTGCTGTAGAATCTTAGAGGCTGGTTAATTTGTATTAAACTCTGGGCTTCATCTTGCACTGGAACAAACATACTGGAAGCTTCCTCATTTGAATTAATGTAAGTATGAGGCACACAGATTCCTCAGTGCAGCAGCTCAGAAAGAGTTACTCAACTAGGTTACTTTTCCAGTTGTGACTAAGGGGCCAATTAGCAGCATCCGGAATGAGACAGCAGCGCCTAGGTAAAAATAGATGGCATTTGAAGAAGCTGGGGGCTGTTCTAGAGAAGGTCTTCAGCTGCAGACTGAGAGAAGACAAAGAGACAAGCTTCAGAAAGGAGTATTACAGAGATGATTGTGAGAAACTCCATGAACGGGCAAAGGTAGGAACAGCCCAGAGAAACGGCAAGAAGTAAAACCAGATTGGATCCTCAAACTGAAGGGCCTCTGCTGCCGAAGGAATGCCTGAGCTGGGTTCTTCGCTCTCTTCTGACAAGAGAGATAATGCTAGCACTGATATTAAAATGAAACAAGCTGTATCATCCTCTGAAAATGACAGGAACCGGAGGAGTGGGTGTAAAGCTCGATAAATTGTTAAATCTTATGTTAAGGATTGATACTTTAATGCCTCTGTCAGAGGAAGGAGTGAGGCACACACAAGTGCTGCTTCAGTAGGTTTGCTTGAAGGCAATTAGTTGACTGCTGGTGGAGTCCCTGAGACCAGATAATTGAGTAATATGCAAGGTACACGGAGGAGAACTGGATGGCATGGGATTGCATTTTGCTTTCTAGTCTATACAGATATAACTTCATCCTGTGACCACAACAGTTTTGACGATCGTTCTCTGTCATTTCTGTAGGATACTGAAGCTACTGGATTATTATAGTTTAAAACTCTTTTGTTCTTTGCTGACCTACTTTGACTGCACGTTAGCTATTGGATTGGGAAAGGGCCATCTGTATATCTGCCTGCTGATACAGCCTGAATGTAAAGTAAAGAGAATGTAGAATGCTGTCTGCCTTCTCTTGATAAACTTAAGACCAATGGAGGTAATTAATTAAAATACTAATTTTTACTGTAAGTGGCATGTTCTACTTGTAATTTAATAATGTGTTAATGAATTTGATATTTCATGAAAAATAAAGAAGGCAAGAAAGGATACTCCTGAAGTCATATCTTTAAATACACAAAGGATGTGTGTAAGTTAAGAGTTCTTGGTACTGGCCTAGTAGTGAGCCTGCCACTTCCTAGAAAGTATGGCAAGAGAATGTATGATCTCTGTGTTCGTATGATCAGATTCAAAGCATGTTTGCTGTACTATATATGCTTTCTTCATCAGGGATCTGTACCTGCACAGATATGAAAATGCCTTTTAAAAGTTATGCTGATTCACCAATAGTGTATTGGTTTCACCTCACCTATCAAGAGGAACTTTCAGACTTAGCTGTATATGTATAAACCTACAAAACACACACTTTTCCTACTGAGTTTTTCTCCATTAATTTTTCGTGGAATACGTAACTCATGAGATTGCTATTCCTTTTCTTGATTAGTAAGCAATGAGCTTTCTGCCAATTATAGCAAAGGTGTAATTGCAATTCTAATGAACCAGTGTAACACTCCCATTGACTTCAGTTTGGCCAGGATGCCAACTGAAGATGAAGTTTGCAACCACAGTACAACTGAGGATAAATATTGTTGGAGATCTAATTTCAGTTTATCATCTTCAACAGAGAAGGATCTCAACTAATGAATAGTTTGGAAGAGGTTGAGGGTAGCAGTTGACAATGAAGAGTATTGTTTGGTAACCAGAGAGGAAAGGTTTTAATTATATTTGTTGCCTAAACTGTTATGTCTGGTTAATATTTGTAACAGTCTAAACTAATAAAGTTTTGCAAAGTGACTTGATGTGCAGAGAGCGATACCTTTGGTTACATTAGTTGCATGACATAACCTTGTCTGTGTACTTTTCAGTTTTCTCAAACTTGTTTGTCAATCTTAAGAACTTAATACAAAGCTCTTTATTTGTAATGGGTCAAATATTTATTTTTAAAGGTAATATACTGTTGTAGACTGAGAGTTATATTGGAGAGGGGCTAAATAGTGTCTAGTGAAATTCGCTTCAGGTGCCAAGGCCCAATGATCATCAGATAGATTTGTCTGTGCAGTACCAGATGGCATTTCTAAGGGACAAGAAAACCCCTGTGATTAATACACATGTATGCAGGTAAATATATTCTGCCAAAAGAAAACTGCATATTTTTTATTCAGTGTTTTTGGAAGAGGTCAGAGGTAAAGATGATGTGAAAAAAACATCCACACACGCTATGGTAATGCAAGACTATGATAAGGGTTGTTCTTTAGACAATTACAAATATTCAGAAATGAGGTCTTTGCTCTTTGGAACCTTGTGTTGAGGAGATAAAATGTCTACTCCAAAAAGAAAAAGTTGCTGTTTAGGAGAGAAAAGTGGTCTAACGTGCTACATCAGTCAGATTTCCGAGTTCTAGCAAAAATGCCCAATGTAGATATAACAAAGCAGTGAACTCTAAATGTGAATGATAATTACTAGTAAATGTGATGGAGAAGATTCTATTTTTAAACAGATAGCTGGTATTTTTATGTAGATATATGTCATGATAATACAAATGACATAAAATATCCAGCATAACACAGACTGACTTGACAGATTATAGAGGAGTGTTAGATAAATGTAATGTGTTTCTCCTCTGTTGGTGAGTTGTTCCAGATCCTGAATAATCTGGAGATCAAGAGTTTGCTGTAGAACTAGTCTAGAATGGGGATGTATTTCTGGACACTAGGGAATGTGGGGGAACTCTACAGTAATTACAAAAGCTAAAAAAAAGTAAAGTGGACTTATTTATTTATTTTCTGTCATGTGGACAGATCTGCTGGGCTTGCCCTTAACTAACAGCTTGACTAATTTGAGTTTTATGTCATAAGGTATTGAATAACATAGTCTGAGCCTTACAAATGACCATATCTCGGGGCAGCTGGTTGAGCCTAAGCGCAAGAAACCTTTATGCAAGGAAAGTATCTTGAAGGAGGAAATGATATGGTAGCCTCCTTTCTTAACAAATAAACCCCGTGAGTGTTTGTGGATGCAAAGTCCTCACGTAGCATCTTTTGAGTAATGCTTTCTAGTTTCTAACTTGGCAAGTAGATGTCATCCCAGTGTGTAAGTCAGGAGGTACCTCTGGGTTTTCCCGTGTTGCCTCGTGGCTCAGCTGGGCTGTAGTGGGGGTTATGTTCTCCTGATCAGGAAACGCAGATGAGCAGTGAGTGCTGTGGCTGGTGTTCCTGAGGGACATGCTGCTGCAGATGCATCTCCCCCTGCAACCTGGGCTTGTTTTTGGCATAACATTAAATCGAGCTTGATATGTTGCTTCTGATCTCAGAGGATCTCAGTGGGCTGAAACTAGTATTTAGAAAACTAAATGAATAATGAAGGCCAAACCAAATAATTTTGTTCTTCTGCTGTGCCGGAGCTTCTGCAGTAAAGAGGACACAGGTGTAAGAAGTTGAGCTTTTGGGGGGGTTTGTCTGGGGACTGTAGAATGAACTCCCAGTTTGTTTCTGCATCATCCATCATAACTTTGGATGTGTTTGTTAAATCTTGTATTTTTCTTACACAAACATAGCATCTTGCACGTGTGCAGTTCCATAAAATTCTGATGTCATTACACACATTGCTCCCTCTGCGGAGAGAATGAGAGAGCAAACACATGATGGACTGTGTAGATTGTGTAGTGCATTACTGGAAAGTGTTGGGAGACTGTTGTGGTAAATTACCACACAGTAGAATATGTTCTTAACTAAATTTATACTACCAAATGAGAAGGGAATAGAAGTTATGTTTTCAGGGTTCAATTAAACTCTTCTAAATGCATAAATAGGGTTATAGAAATATATATTTTATATGTATGTATATAATTTAAGTTAATAAATGTAAATATTTTTAACTATAAGCCTGAGCTCTTAGACAGCAGGTTGCATATGTAGAATAGCTCTCACTTCATTATTCTTTCTCTGAAGAAGTACTCCTGTGACTTCTGGGATAAATTAGTGGGTCGGTATCAAGCAGGGTAACAATCCTGGCACTTGTTCTGAGCCCATTAGGATGAGAGTTATAGTTTGGGTTTCCTTTGCTCTTGGTTCAGTTTGTTTTTTTTTTTTTTTTGCAAGCATCTAAGTGTTTCAGAATAAATTTCATAGAGCAACTCAGTAGTTTGAGCAAAATGAATATTGCATATTTTTGTTTGGACTCGTGGCAGTTTCAGAGCACTTACTGAGCGAGGTATAATTTTTACACTCTTAAAGGAAGCATGTGCAGCTGTATAATTTTATCATGATTTCATTATGTACTTAAGGCACCAAACAAATAAATTCCAATGCAAAGCCAGAACTGCCCCTTGTGACAGCAGTTAGAGTGGAAGGTAACTGTAAGATTGCTGCAACGTATTTGTGGTGTTGTATTTAATGATCATTACAGAGCAAAAACTTCTCATGCCATGTAGAAAAAAAAATGTGGTCTGATAAGAATCTTATCAAAAGGAAGACAATAATCCTCTCATGGATTCTTCTGTCTTAGGTTAGCAGGCCATTGTGGTTTTTTGCAAGTGTTTCTTTAGTAGCCTGGATCTTGTAAATGTTTTTCTAGATTTTAAATTTTTTGCCACCGAAGGAACCTGGAAACTGCGAGAGGTTCATTATAAATTGCTAGTCTTGCCATTGTCTGATACTTGCCGTTAATTTACAATGCAAGAAAAATTTACACACGATGTAGCAAGATAAAGTTGAAGCTGCAGTGTAATCCATCATTCTCTCTAAAATTAACAGAAACAAAGTACAAGATAAAAGTGATATGAGCATAGCATGACAAAATTGAAATAATGAGCTGAGACTTGGGTCTCTATTGATCTTTGGAATTCCAGTGCCCTTCTAAGAGTTTAGGAATGGATGGAGGATGGGAGGGTCCTAGAGACTAGCTAGGCAATTAACAATACACTGAAAAACAGCCTGAGGAACTGCTAGTGAGTTTAAAGGGAAGGAAGGCAGCAGTAGGGTGACCCAGTGGAGCCCTGAGTTACTATTGTGTAGCTTTACTCTACATCTGTAATTTGAGAAATCACTTGGAAAGTGAGATCTCATTGTTTACATGGAGTTCCTGTCTCTGGTGTCTGTGATGTGTTTTAGTGTAGAGGAGCTGAGCCAGTAGGCAAGTTCAGCTTATTTTGGATTTGCATTTCCTCTACCGATAGCTTTTGCTATTTAAACATCTACAGAAAAACCTGACTTTAATTCTGGTGTACAGCTCCTCCTGGTCACAGCTGAAAGGAACCAGTGGATCATCCGGCACTGGAGGCATTACCACCTAGAATTGAGCAAAGGTGTGAGGAGTAATACTTACTTACTAATCCTGGAGTCTCAAAAGACCCAACAGCAAAGATTTTTCATGTAGAATCAGTCTTGTGTTTGTAATGGAGCATGATGTAAAAATTCAGAGATCTTTAAGTTCATGGGTATTTTGATTCTTAGACTAAGGATGTTCTAACACAGCTCTAGGAGCTCCAAAGTGTGATCTGATTGTACTGGGTTTTAGTGCTGTCTTCCAGTATAGTTATTGGGTTGTTAGAAAGTAGATGATGAACAGTTTCTGGGTTGGGTTTTGGTGTCATTTGTTGTTTTGGTTTTTGTTTGTTTGTTTGTTTGTTTTGGGGTTTTTTTGTTTGTTTGTTTGATTGATTTTTTTTTTAAAGAATATTTAAAATCTATTTTTTTTCCCTTCCCCTTGGAGAACACTTTGAAAAGTAACAATTATATCTAATGGTAGAAGGTTAGGCAGAAGGTGTGTGGCAAAAGTATCCCGAGAAGTTCTTCACTACCTCAGGTCAATATTCTCAAGTGGCAGGACAGACGTGGACAGCAGCTCTCTCTGGTGACTGCTCAGCAAGCCTAGTGACTTCAACTCTTCTGAATGAGGGTTAGCTTGTACTTTGAAAGTGCAATTCAGTAATAACCTACTTAAAACAACTAGCATAAACTTTCTGAGCCAGTATAAAAGAAACTTGAGTCAGTTCAGGAAAATTGGCCACAATAATTCTCAGTGTTTCAGCAAAGTATTTTTGTCTTATTTGGAGATTTTATGCCACGTATTCGATTTAGGAAATTGAAAAAACATTTATGTATATTTTTGCCAGCTTTTTTGCTTCTCTTAAAAAAATGCTAATAATTGTTTATGAAATATTAGTAAAAATTTGGGGGAGGGAGGAGAAAGCAACCTACAAAACCCGTGATCAGCATGAGGCTAAAAAATAAGTGTTAATTTGATGTGTAGGCAAACTTATCATAAATAATGTAATGGGATATATTAAAGATGTCACAGGTTGTCAGGAACCTCCAGATATGTAGCTGCTTAATCAAATCTAGCTCCTAACCACTAACTCATTCTTTTTAGTTTTGCGGAAACACTTTGAGCTCCTATTTTTTCGTTTTAAAATATTCTACTTTTATTGTGTTACCTATTCCCCAAAAAATTTTTCTTCTCTTGTCTTTTCTAAGTCTCCTGCTCGTGCTCTACCTCATTCTCCTTCTCTCTTGGTCTGTTAATACTTTTTTATGTTGTTGTGTTCTGCCTTCTTCAGCTTCCCACTCTGTCTTCTTCTCATAATATTCACAGCTGCTTTGCTGCTCTTCCATCTCTTCTGAAATTTTTTGGCAGACTCATCCACTTGCTTTTCTCCCATCAATTTTTCTCTAAAATTTGTGTCATTTGAATACTTTTCTGTACCTTCTCTGTTGTCTTTTTTGACCTGGATCATTTTTGGCTTGAATGTACTTGTAAGTAGAATAGGTGAATTTTGACTGTCTTGGGTTACTCTGTTAGTCTAAACTCTTCCCATTCATTGAAGAACTCATGAGGAGGGTTTGAGAAGTCTTGCCAACTTAAGGAGGAAAGCATTGCTGCTTGATTATGAAAAGATGAGGTTGCTACTAAGTGCTGATTATTAGTACTAGTGTGAAGGATGCTATATACTACCGAATGTCTTGTGAGTCTCTGTTTTTGTGGGACCTAGAACAGAGATTGGTGTATTTAGATACCCTGGTAATCTCGTCTCCTGTTAGTTGCTCATGAGTTCTGACTGCCCACTATGTATTTCCTCGATTGCTTATTGTTAACGGAGATACTCGATATAACTCTGTTTCATAACGGACTCATCACGTTAAGTTAGTGATGAGTAAGAGAATCCAAACTTGTAAGACCTATGGCACCCTGGAAGCTCTCCGCTCACTTGAGGGTGACACATCATCGATGCTAATTTGCATTAATACAGTCCTTTTGCAACAAGTACGGATGTAATAGTATTTTGCTATGGCTCATCAGTGGCTTTGACAACCAAGCCAGTTTGAAAGATGTCCACAGCACGGACACCATTGGTGTAGTCAGTGGTGGAATGAACAAGTGTTGGTGACAGATTGACGAAGCGTAGCCTAAACAAGTCTCTTAGTTACAACCTTGACTGTCATGGGTCTGGATTGAGCTGTATGAGTGAAACAGAGGAGGCTTGAACTGTTGTCTTCACCGTGCCTGCTGTGGAATTAGGCAAAAAGTGTAGTTGAAGTTTAATAAACTTTAAAAGTATAGGTTTTAAAAATAGGCTTTATTGAAAATCTTTTTATTGTCTGTTTGTTCTTAATTCTTGGTCCTGTGATGGAGGACGTGGCAGCCCTTCATCCATATATTCTATTAAGGAGCTGAAGCTTATAAGTTTTTACATATATGAGTAAAGGCAGAATTTTGATTAATATATTTAAAAGTATATCTACACTGTGAAATTTTGGCAGTGTATATGACTTAAGAGTACATCTATTAAGGAATATCCCCTGTTGCTTTTAATGCTACTCCATATGCACTCAAGGCACTCAGGTCAAACGCTGGATCTATGCTGCTTTCAGGCTGCTCAGCCCCATAAATGATGTTTGTTGAAAACCTCTGTGGGATGATGGGGGAGTATTGGCAAGAGGTAGAGGGATTCACGGTATCCAGGATCCCTGTGAAACTAACTACCCAGGAAATTCTCACTGGTGAGAACTTGTTCAGTTTGATCAGGGAGAAATTTATGGTGAGGGAAGTAATTTTCAATTTTCTGATTAATTACCTGAAGAGACGCTGATTATCAGGAGGAGTGGTGGGGTATACCCTGTGTTGCACCTCCAGTCATGCATTTTGAATGTGCTGGAAACAGGATGTTAATGTTGCGCTTTCCTTTTTGTGCGTGTTCACTCTTGAAAGTCAGCTTGAGTCTGTCCCACTGTATTTATTGCTGTGTGAATACTGTTGGTACTGGTTAGACATTACATATGTGGAATCAGTGCCTAACTGCTGCCCTGCCTGTATAGTTATGAAGTATAGAGAATGGGTTGAGAAAGCAGCTTTGAAAAAATAAATGAATACTTACTGACTTCACAAAGTATTCATAATATTGACAAACAGTCAGGAAAATTAAGTGAATGGAATCAGGATAGTGATTACTTTTCTCAAGAAGTGTGTATAAGAAAGAGAGGGCAAACATTTGTACTTCTTGGCATCTTAAGACCAGTATTCTACTGTGAAAAGTGGCTTATAGAAATGTGTCTTGTTATGTACAGGGGTGTATATATGACAGGACCTTGACTTAGCAAAAGCTTTAAGCTGGGTGTCTCTAGACCTTCTCTTGAAGTGAACTCCTCAATGAAGACCAAAAGGCTTTCAGATTAAAATTTGCAAGTTTTATTTGAATTAAAACTAGAAAGTTAGCTTCTTATGAAACAGAATCTTCCTAGTGACTTGAGGGGGATAGATGAAGGCATAAAGAGATTTACGCACAACTGCCCACTTTGTGCAGGTAGGTCCTTGCTTCAGCAGTTGGTTATGTTTATTTAACTTGGTGGCTTGGTGAGTGGTAGCAAAGTGGGAGCAGTTTGGTTTTTTAGAGTTTTTTGGTCATAAGGAGATTTTACTTAACTAGAAAAAGAATGGTCCTAGGTTTATTTAATAATTGGAAAATACGGAAACTGAAGAAA